>NC_067162.1:50873866-51026366 GCF_903995435.1 Acomys russatus | reverse complement strand
CTGCGTGGGGGGAATCCTGCTCAATCCGTTGTCATGGAGACAGTGAGGGATCAGGGCTGGATTTTTTGAGCCTCTTTCCTTCTCTGGAATTGGGGGACAAAACAACTCTTTTTAGGGCCTGGGGAGATGGCTAAGGACGCTGTGAGGTAAGCCCAGCTCTGGGGAGACAGAAGCAGGAGGGTCCTTGGGGCTCACTGACAATGAGCTCCAGATTCGGTGAGCGATCCTGGCTCAAAAAACAAAAAACAAAAAAACCAAAACAAAACAACAACAACGTGGAGAGCTACTGAAGAAAACACCCAGCATCAACCACTGGCATCTACGTGTACACACATACACACATACACCAGAAGTTTGCTCTTTTTAGTGTGAAATTTAAATGAGATTGTTTATTAAATGTGTTATATAAAGCAGCATACTCCTGATGGCTTGACTTTCTATGTAGCCCAATCTTAGCACCCAGTTGTTCACCATGGTGATAGAAATAATTATATTTTCTGCAAAATCATCTTTTCCAAAGCTTGAACTAGTATAAGTTAGTGCCACTTTTCTGGAGGGAATTTAGCATTAATCATTAGAAAATTATAAATGCATTTATTTATTCTTTAGTTCAATTTAAGAGTTTAAACATAGAATCTGGTGTCTTTCATATACCTGTTAATTATGCGCTAGAGCCAGTAGCTCAGACCTACAATCCCAGAGACTCAGGAAGCTGTGACAGGATGCTCCAAAGTTCAGAACCAGCCTGGGAAACTTGAAACCCTGTTTCAAAAAAAAATTTTAAGTAGGTATTTAAAATTGAACCAAGGCTTCCTAAATGGGGACACACCTTTGGCTTCTATTACTCTGAACCCCAAAGGGAGTCCCGAAGCATGCAGTTCCCTGAGGCAGTCCAGGAGAAGAGCTGATATGCCTCCACAACCGTGTGTTTGAGAGGGTATCTAATTTCCTCTGCGGTGGAGAGTCCGTCTCCAGGCAGCCTGTGAGGCCCCAGCAGGCTGCAAACAGTCACGGCTCCTTGCCTGGCTCCCTCTTGTTCCTTCATTCAGCAGGGACATCAAGTGCTCACGAGACTGGCTTTGGTTCATGTCAGGCCAGAGTGCAGGGCAGCAGCTCAGCAGCGGTCAGTTCTCCCCAGGCTGCAGAGCCCAGGAGTCGAGCTAGATACCTGTCCCCTCCAGCAGGCAGCAGGCAGCAGGCACAAGCTTACACTGCTGTGATGATAGGAGGGGCAGACCTCTTCCCAAGTGAGGTTCCAGTGTAGAGCACTGGGTATACCACTGCAGGGAGAAAGAAGAGCTCTGTGTGGTGGTGGTGGTGGTGTGTGTGTGTGTATGTGTGTTTATGTATGTGGGTGGGTGGGTAAGTGAGCATAGTGTGTATATGTTGTGTGTGTTTGCATGGGGGTGAGTGTGTGTGGTGTGTTTGTGTGTGGGGAGATGAGTTTGTGGTGTGGTGTGTCAAGTGTGTATATGTGTGTGATATATGGTGTGTGTGTGTGTGTGTGTGGTGTGTGGTGTGTGTGTGTGGCATGTGGTGTTTGGTGTGTGTGTGTGTAGGAGTGGTGTGTGGTGTGTGTTCATGTTTATGTGTGTGTGTGTTGTGTATGTGTGCCCGCTTCTGCATGTATATACATACATTTAGAGGTCAGATTGTGTTCATGTTTATGTGTGTGTGTGTGTGCATGTGTGTTGTGTATGTGTGCCCGCTTCTGCATGTATATACATACATTTAGAGGTCAGATGCCAATTCTCCAGACATGTACATCTTTTTTGTTTTTTCTTTTTTAAGATTTATTTATTACATATACAGTTTTTTACCTGCATATACACCTGCACACCTGATGAGGACACCAGATCTCATGATAGATGGTTGTGAGCTGGGATAGATGGTTGCTCAGAATTGAACTCAGGACTTCTGGAAGAGCAGATGGTGCTCTTAACTGCTGAGCCATTCAGATAGCTTCCCATGGGCAGCCTAGAGCCCTCCAAGCAGGCTATGTTGACTGGTCAAGGGACCCCAAGGATCCACAGCACTTGGCTTACAAGTGTGCGGCACCATGTCCGGCCTTACCCCTGGGTTCTTAAGGGACTGACAGGCATGCACTTCACTGTCTGAGCTGTCTACCTGGATCCAGATACAATGTTCTCATTTAAGCAGGGCAAGCTCAAGCTGCCAACCGGGTGGTGCAGGACACACCAGGAAACCGGTTCCCAGCTAAGCATTACCCCATCCCCCATCTTCAATTCCAAATAGGACTTCTACCCTATGAGGCCACGTAGTTGGCCTCTGCATCTGAGAAGGTTTCCTCAGAGCCTGTGCGTTCCCAGGCCTCTGCTCTCTGAAGATGCAAGGAGGCCAGTGGGTAGGGACGGGGAGAAGCTTTCACCACTGTCAGCGCTTTCCCTAGTGGGGATGGTTCCCGGGGGCCATGCTAGTTCCTGAGTGTAGCGGCAGCTTCCTCAAAAGAGTCTGGCTACCAGGAAAGCTCTTCAGAGCCCCAGTTAGCAGACGGTAGGGGGATGAAGGGAGGAGGTGTGGAGTCCTTGAGGCCTGCCCCTAGCCACAGAGGCTGACGGCAAGAACAATCTGCCAGCCTTCCTCAGGGAGCCAAATAATGGGCCAGGGCTGTGCAGGTGGTAAACAATGGTCTCTCTGTGGCTGGACACGGAGAGACATCGCGGATGGATGCTGGGGTGGCCTGTGTGGTCTCTGCTGCCTGCTGTCCGCAGCACCCCCCCACAATGGCCACCTTATCCCAAGCCCTGTCAGTCCATGTCCTCACTGAGACCACTTGTGTGTTCTCCTTGATATACCCAAGACACAAAGGGGAAACCGAGGCCTATGTGCCTGTTTACCGTCTGCCCTCAGCCCAGGGTCTGGTGTGAAGAGAAAAGGTCCCATCTCACTGTCTTTCCCTGCTCCTGCCATCATCATCCACGTGCCGCCCCCCTCTTGGTGGCAGTGAGAACAACCAGCATCATGGGATGTGGCCAGGACTGGGTTTTGCACAAGTGGTCAAGGCAAATATTATTAAAAGCTGAGATTTAGCCATCCTGCTAGGCTTAGAGTGAAGCTGTGGCCAGCAAGGGCAACAGGACCGGAGGCATATGATGGTACCTTCCTGTAAATCAGCTTTGAATACTGACACCACAAACAAGAGGGACTTCTGTCTTTATTTTATTTTATTTGTTTTTCAAGACAGGATTTCTCTGTCCTGGACTCGCTTTGTAGAACAGGCTAGCCTGGAACTCACAGAGATCCACCTGCCTCTGGCTCCTGAGTGCTGGGATCACAGGTGTGTGCCACCACCACGCCCAGCAAGGGACTTCTGTCTTTTTATATCTACTTCCTAACTGGGACTTTCTATCATCTGCCTACCTGCCTTTCTATGTTTCATCGATCTATCTATCTATCTATCTATCTATCTATCTATTTGCTTACTTATTCTTTAAGATTAACCCAAAGCCATATACATGCTAGGCTAACATTCTATTACCAATCCTTTTTTTTAATATATTAATTTTGAGACAAATTGCTGTTGCCCAACCTGGCCTTGAACTCACTTTGTAGCCCAGGCTGCCTTTGAACTCATTCTGCAGCTCACACAGGCCTTTAACCTTTGACCCTCCTGCCCCAGTCTCCCAAGGACCCAGGATAACAGGCCTGTGCCATCATGCCCAGTGGGGGAGCTTTCTTATCAATGGCATTAGAACCTTTGTCTTATATTACAACATAGAGAAAAGAACATCATGGGGGAAGGAGGTGCCAGGCCTTGGGGAGAAGAAGCGAGAATCCCAGAACTTGGCCTTGAATCCTAGTGGCACCCTGCACCAGCCAAGAGATGCTGGGCTTAAATGGAAAGCTGACAGGCTGAGTGTGTCACCACACACACACACACACACACACACACACACACACACACACACACACACACCCAGACACAGAGGTATGCATGCACAGTACGGAGTGATCCCACTGACCTAGCAAGGGCTTTGAGAGTCGGAAATTGCCCATGGAGGTCCTTCAATACCTTGGAACTAGTTTTAAAAACCAACATGAGGCCCTCTGTTTATTACAATCTTTTGTAAGTTGTGTGTTTAGAAATTTGCCTTGATCCCTCCCCCTGTGCCCCTGCCCCACACATTCCACAGTTCAAAGTTCTTTCCAGTCAAGGGAGTGCATGCCTTTAATCCCAGCACTTGGGAGGCAGAGGCAGGTGGATCTCTGTGAGTTCGAGGCCAGCCTGGTCTACAAAGGAGTCCAGGACAGCTAAGGCTACACAGAGAAACCCTGTCTCGAAAAACAAAAACAAACAAACAAAAAAGCAAATCATCCCTGCAGAAGGAGAAAAGCCTTCCCAGAAAGTCAAAGGGCATGCGGTTCTGATTGGGCCAACTTAGTAGGCACTCCAGAGTGCAAATGCATCTATCAAAGACTCAGAGAGACTACACAGTGGCTGCTACTGCTTCCGCATGTGACGATAGGCTCAACTAAGAGGCCACGCTGCCACTCTCGCCCTCCTGACCAACATCGCAGTGCCTGCAGCCTGGCGTGACCACGGGAGGTGTAAGACTGGGACTCAGCCTGAGATCCAGCTTAGGGGGCTGGAGAGATCTTAGAAAGGACCAATGAACCCCAGCACCTCTGTTGGGGAGATGCTCATCGTAGCCTGAAACTGCAGTTCTAGGCGTTTCAGCGCCTTCTCTGCCCTCCTAGGCCATAGTATGCACAGCCACGTCTACACACACAAACCTGCATCAGTTGAAAAGTGAAAGTCTTCAAGAGTATAAGACGTATGCACACAGGCTTGCGTGTGTGTGTGTGTGTGTGTGTGTGTGTGTGTGTGTGTGTGTGTGTGTGTGTGTGTGTGGGCATGTGCCCTTGAGCATGTGGGCACATGTACAGGCCAGAGGTTGATATCAGGTGCCCTCCTTCCTCCACTTGAGTTTTTGAGACAGCCTTACTTCACCGAACACAGATGTTGCTATTTCAGCTACACCGTCTGGCCAGAAAGCTCCCAGAATGCATCTGTCTGTCACCGGCACCGGGGTTACGTGCAGTCTGCCGTGCCCAGCCTTTACCTGGGTGCCACGCATCTGAACTCAGGCCCTCACGCTTGCATGGCAGGCATTTTACCCGCTCAGCTGTCTCCCAGACCCAACTTACTAGTTTTAGCTGCAAGTTTGCAGCTCATATTTCTCCTACAATGAAGGTTTACGAGAGGAGTAAATTAAATAAATAAGGGAAGAATCATGGAAGAGCCTGATGTTAGCCGTTTATCACCATAAAGACCCAGATTCCCACTGTTCAGTGACACCACCACCCATTGGCACACTCACAAGTGGAGCACATTCTAAACACCTAGTTATAAACTGTCGCCACCAGAAAGTCATTATCACGGAAATAAAAACTGTTTTTTTATTTTAACTATTAATATTCATCAAATGTTAATGAAAATACCTAACAAATAATTATGAAAAACACATCACTAAGAGATGATAACTCTCTCCTGAATATTTAATCAGCTAAATAAAGAACATACCATTAATAAGACTTAATTATATCATTAAATATTTAATTTTGCTTTTGCTACTAAATTTTGCTTGCATTTCACATATTTTAAATGTAAAATGCTTCTTAATAAGATTTGTGCTTTGGGCTAGATCAAATGCCAGGCCTTCCATGACTTAGTGTCTTCATCAAGTCATCCAAGCCCCACTGGGTTCACTGTCAAGTGTCACAAGGGTCGCGGTCTGTCCAGATGTTTGACAACTGACTCTCTGTTATACCCACATAAATAAAGTTTTCCAGGGGTGAAGAAAACATGGCCTTCCTTTCCATTTGTTTGTCCATCTTACTTTGTTTTTCTTTCTTTCTTTCTTTCTTCCTTCCTTTCTTTCTTTCTTTCTTTCTTTTTTTTTGAGATAGGATCTCATGTAGCCCAAGCTATCCCTAGACTTAATATTGTTCTGGGGTGACCTTGAACTTCTGATCCTCCAGCCTCCCCATCCCCAAGGACTGAGATTACAGGTGTGCTCCACCACAGCTGGGCAGGTACTGTGCACCGCCAGACGTGGTTCCGAGTGCCTGCACTTGTGAGTATTTCCAGGCCACGAAATGGTAACGCTGCTGCACTGCACAGGACGCTGGCTGCTCTCAGGTGTTATCCCTTCCCACTCCTTAACCCAGGCCTGGTCTACTAGGACGATCCATTTCTTCAAATGGTCACAAAGCCACTGGAGCCCCAAGGACTGAGGCTGACCTATCACACAGATTCATTCTGGGCTGAAAGCTAGATGCTTTCCCCAGTCAGAAGATGTCCAGCCCAACCACTCAGGGCCACAGACTACAGTAAGCGCACACCCTGCTTTCTTATTTCTAACTGTTGCCCATCACTGTGATGGAAAATTCTAGAGCTGTGTTGCTGTCCAACACAGGAGCCCTGCCTGGCTATGGGGCACCTAAGGAGTGACTCACTGGATATTTGACTAGTAGAGCCCACACACCGGGGCTCAAAAAACGTAGTGTGAAAGAATTTAAACTATCTCATTAATAATCTCTATGCTGAAGGCCACGGCTGTACTTCTGTGGTCAAGTGTTTGCTTAGCCTTGAGTCCAGCCCCCAACACTGCAAAATCAAAAGCAGTGGTCTCTAATTGGTTTGGTTGACATGGTAACTTTTTGGGTTAACTGGCTTATAAAAAAATTTTAGCAAAGCTATTCAGTCTCTTTCTTTTACCCTTTGGCTGTGGCGGACTCAAACATTTAAAATCATCTGTGTTAGTTTGTGTGAGTCAGCACAAAAGGGCAGTGACTGCGGGTGGGGGTGGGGGCGGGGAGCTGTCCCTAGCCTCAGGGGATGAAATCACCCTTCCCCTTCCTTCTGATGATCACACTGAAACACAGTGAAATTGGTGTGGCCAGGGCTCCCTTTGCCTCCCTCCAGCACCTGCCTCTAGGGCGCGTGTGCTCAGAGCTCTGGTGGCCAAGTTCATATTTCTCTCTCTCTCTCTCTCTCTCTCTCTCTCTCTCTCTCTCTCTCTCTCTCTTTCTCTCTCTCTCTCTCTCTCTCTCTCTCTCTCTCTCTCTCTCTCTCCTGCTCCACTCAGCACCCAACACTGTCATCTTGGCTTTAAGCTATTCTGTGGTTTCTTTCTTGAGCAAGATGCTTCGTCATGCCTGGGTGGAAGGTACGTAACGAAATCAAGATACAGAAAAATCGAGTTGCTCCCTAAGACTGTCGCCAAAGATGAAGAAGAGGTGGCCCTACCCTGCTCCCTCCCTCCCCAGCAGCTGGGAGTTATTTCCCAGCCCATGAGCTTTTCTTGTGGGAGAGCAGGCTTGGCACACAGGCTTCCAGAGAAAGGATCACCATGTCTGATAATCCATGGCCTGTTCCAGGGCAGTAACGAGCTGCTGTTCCCCCCCCCCCCATGCCAAGTTGTTTGCTCATCAGACGTGGAGGTGCCCGTAGCATCCCTCTTTGATATTGCTGCCTTCACTCCCACCTCTCTCAAGTCAGCCCTCTCCTCTCTCCTCTCTGCTTTTACGCCAGTTTCCATAGTAACCGCTTCTATGACATCTCTGACTGTGCCGAGAGATCCTTCCTCTGGATCCCGTGCCTCCCCGAGCCTGTTTGGAAAGCAGTCTCCCTATGTCTCCCTGCATGGATTTTCTTTCGCTTGTCCTCCCGACTCCGACTCCACTCCCTTCAGGCTGCCTTCCCTTGAGCACAAGGAGCCCTCCAGGATGGCTTCGTCTTTCTGCAGTGCTGCACTGCAGGGTGGGTGTGAAGGAGTGTTAGCAGAGGATGCAGTCTTTGTCTTTCAGGTGGCTTCACACAAGGACAGGCCCCAGACAGGACAGGATTTCCACGACAGCCTTAGGGGAAGGGATCAAAAGTACCTGAGACCCAGCTGGGCTGGTTTGACTGTCACCATCTACAGTGGCCTTGCCTAAAAACTTGCAACAAACACAGACAAGCTTGGTTGCCTTTATGCCAAACCCTGTCCCTCCTTCTCCTCTGAACCCAAGCCTCGGCAGAGTTCCTGGTCACATGGGACTCCATGTCTTTTCCTTACACTCTTGCTTTTTCTTTAGAGCAATCAGCCATACTGTTTGGAGGACAGGGCAGGGATTACAAGTGTGCGTGCATGCGTGTGCACACACGTGCACATGCACACACATGCCACATGCACACAAACACACCATACACACACACATCATATGCACACACACACACACACACACCAACTTGTCTAAAGCCTCCAACGGCAGAAGCTCCCACTATCCCTGCCACGGCCAGGCTCAGCTACTGACCTGGAGAGGCAATAAAACAGACTACATGGAGAACGGTTTGAGGACGCCCTGCCCCTTCCCCATCCTTGGACCAGGAGGACATTATGGTTTTGAGTACACATGCCTGACAGCCTGACCACAATCAACACGTATCAGAGGAAAGCCAGCCGCTTTCCAGAAGCAGCCTCATTTATTCACCTCCCCCCACTAGAGAAGCCTGGGCTATATTTAGCATATGATGTCAGTGGGTTGTTTGGCGTCTTGGAAATTGGCGGGCAGCCACCTCTCACATGATATATGAAATCACAGATAAATACTTCTTTTCACCCAAAGAAAAACAGCTTAATAAATGCAGCCCTTCTCCTCTTTCATCTCCTTTTCCTCCTCCACCTCCTTCCTCCTCCTGCCACGTCTGGGATTTGTCTTTCCGAGGCACACAGATCAGCCCAGCAGAGGCTCTCCATGGTACAGATGAGAGCGAGGCTGCCTGGATGCTCTCTCTCCCTTTCCTCCAGCCTGGAAGGCTGCCAGCAAATCAGTGAATCAGACATAGGGGCACAAAAAGGCAAATCTATACCACAGTGGCTTTCTGGGGCCCGGTATTTATGGCACAGCCCTTGCTCTGGGTTGCTGTTCCGCAGGCGGAGATGGGAAACAGACAGTGACTCAGGGTTGCTATTAGCGGTGGAATCAGCCCTTGTGCAGACTGTGCGCAATAAGCCAAAATGCAGAGAGAGGGGCTTGAGTCGGCCACACCAGATCAGCTTGGAAGCCCATCAAGCTCCTGACGTGTGTGGCAGCTAACACCTACTATTTGGACCACGGTTTTCTGCTCTCAATCCATTATACAGAGGGAGCGGTAGGAGGAACTGGGTGGGGTTTGCCTGTGAAATTAAATCAGTCCCCACCTTCCTGTGGGCATCTGTCCCTAACCCTGGAGCACAGGATCTAATCACCCTTAACTTAGCTTGTGTAAAACCCAGCTTCACTATCCATCACACACTGGCCCTCTCACAGTCAGTGACCTGCAGCATGTCCCAAGAAATGGGAGGCGGCAGCTCCCAGCTTAATTTATCTTCAGCTTCATCTAGTCACCCCCTGTTCTGGCACCGACAGAGTTCAAAGAGGAGAGAAGGGCTGTGATCTCCTCTGGATTAATTTAGGCATCTTCAGGCTGCCTTCTAACATCCTGCGGTGCAAAGCTCTGCCATCTGGCACGAGTGACACCAGCCATAGGCCCAGAGGGGTTTGGAGAATCCCTGTGTCATCACTATGGCCTTGATGTAAGCAGCCTTCCTCCCACAGCTTTACAGCAGCCCCGTGAGGATGCTCAGCCTTATTCTGGGTGAGGAAGGAAAGAGCCAAGAAAGGAGGAACAGGGAGGATAAACCGTATCTACATTTTGTATGTTTGCCGCAGTGCTGTATTGGGGTGAGGGATGGATGTACGGATGGGCAGATGGGTGGATGGATGGATAGGTGAGCGAACGGATGGGAAGATGAGTAGGTAGATGAGTGAGTGGGTGAGTGGATGGGGAAGATAGATGTGTGAATAGGTGAATAGATGGGCAGGTAGATGAGTGAGTGGGTGGGTGGATGGATGGACAGACAGATACATGGATAGATGAACAGATGGATGGTAGACGGATGAATACGTAGATGGATGGACAAACAGGTGGCTGGCTGGCTGGCTGGCTGGGTACATGAATAGATAAAGGATAGTGGGGTGGGTGGATTATGCACAAAGGCCCATAATGGTTAATGAACCCCATGAGACTTCTTGCAAAATGAGTAATGATCTCAGGTAAAAGTTGTTTTCCTTGTGGCCCCACAGCAGGAACTGCAGATGAGCGAACATTTTAACTGGGGTGATCTGTTTTTAACGAGGGGCTGTGGATTCATGTAGTCAAATGAGCAAGCAGGCCTCTCCCAGGCCCCAAAACTCCACGGTTCTCTAACCATGTTATTCTGCTAGCTTATAGGCTATATTTAGCATGCCATTGCTCTCTTGTCACCCAGGTGATGTGTGTGGGCCCTTCTTCTAAGCGGGGTCCCTATGCAAGGGCCTAGGAGTACAAAGGACTCTGGAGAAAGCAAGGAAACTTTTCATTTGGAAAGATGGGGCTCTCTCTGTAGAGCCGGGACCCACTGCAATGGAGCAAATGTTTTGATATGTGTGGAAATCAGTTTCTCTGGCCCAAGCTGCTCAAAAATTTGGGAGTGGTAGCCACTTCTGTGAGACCCGTATGGTACACAGAATAGTGCTCTGGCATCCAATTACTATGTAATGGGAACAAATTGCCTACTTAGCTCTTCGAAGGCAAAAGGACGCGCTGCCCCAAGGCTGAAGGGCGGGCTCTTCTGCCACGTTATCCTGGGGGACATAGGCAGCCTGCATGTAGCTCACAAGAACAAGAACATTTAAGGAGCTTAAACACGCGGTTCTCTTAGAAGAGGGCAGTCCACCTGCCGTGCAAGGCCAGCCAGTGGCAGTGGCTGGGCTGGCGAAGATGCAGAGGAAGTGTACTGTAGACAGGAGTTTTACTGCAGTGTCCATAGAAAGGCACAGGTGAGGCAGAATCAAGAATTAGAATCAAGTAGCTGTGTCATAGTCTGACAGTAGACTTTGGGCTGGAGAGATGGCTCAGTGGTTAAGAGCACCGACTGCTCCAGAGACCCGGGTTCAATTCCCAGCACTCACATGGCAGCTCACTATTGTCTGAAACTCCAAGATCTGACACACTCACACAGACATACATGCAGGCAAAACACCAATGGACATAAAATAAAAATAAATAAATTTAAAAAAAAAGAATTTATTTGTTTGTTTCTTGCAACAGAGTATGTACCTCCCAGCTAGAGGAGAGTGCTGGATCGCGGTGGGTATGTCAGCCAAGGCGCTGCGCACATCGACGTGTGTTTGGGAGGGGGGGGTGGCGGGTGTGGAGAGGGGGCTGGGAAAGTAGAGGGGAAGGGAGTCCATGTGGCTATGTAGATGCACAGCTCTAAGACCATAGGCCAGGGAACACACAGGCCCTATGTGTAGGCATCCACTGCAGAATGCTTGCTTTATAGGGGAGATCATCTGGCCTTCACCAGACTGAACAAGATCCAAGCAGAACACAGTGGACAATCTTTTTTAGTTAAAGTTTACCAATTTAAATGCTAATCTCATGCAAAAACATCGTTACAGAAACACCTAGGACAATGTGTGACTGTACCATGGCCCAGACAAGTTGACATATAAGTCGTCACAGCTGGCTTACTGACTATAGGGAACTGGAGAGATGGCTCAGTGATTGAGAGCACTGGCTGTTCCTCCAAAGATCTTGAGTTCAACCCCTCAGCAGCCTCGTGGTGGCTCACAACCACCTGTAATGTGATCTGACTGTCATATTTAATGTCATCCCCTTGGCAGGCTCTAGGATCACCCAGGAGTCAAGCCTCTGCAGGAGATTGTCTAGAGTGAGTTCCTGAGGTAGGATGACCCACCTCAGCTGTGATGGAACAGTCCCATGGGCTGAGTCCCAGACTTCACAAAAAGGAGGAAGCCAGCTGGGCACCAGCATCTCTCTCTCTCTCTCTCTCTCTCTCTCTCTCTCTCTCTCTCTCTCTCGCTCTCTCTCTCTCTCGCTCTCTCTCTCTCTCTCTCTGGCCTCAGAGCTTTCAGAACACATACATGTCCACCATGGTGTCGGTTCCCACAGCAGCCAGTAAGAATGAGTCAGGCCCCTCGTGTCTGAAGTCAAAACATATAAGCAGAGGGCTGGAGTGGCTTGCCCCGTCACATGACCTGTGAGCTGGGGAGGCCAGACGGGATGCCTTTAACAGGGTCTGAATGCCAGGGGCTGCCATGCCAGGCCAACTTCTTCTCCTTCACATATTTACTTTGTTTGGTTTTTTCCAAATATGTCAATAAGGAAGCCATCACCTCTTAACAATTGGGGAAACTGAAGCATGCTCTGTACATCACCTTGGTAGGGGCTGGAATTCCAGCCAAGCGAGAGCTTGGCCTTGGTGTCTGTCTGTCTCCAACCTCCAGCTTGACCCCAGGCAATGCCATCATCTCTCCCACCCCAACACATTCTGGTTCTCTTTTGCACCCCTTAGTCCAGCGCTGGAAACTGATTCCCAACCAAGAAGACGTTGCTGTAAGCACATAAAAATGGAAGACAGAATTCTCGAAATGAGGCCTGAGACCTAAGATCAAAATCACCCCGCAAGGAATCATCACATCCTAGCTTGTTGGGAGACTCTGAGGTTGCCGATTCAAGACGAACTCCTTAGATTCTGCCTCTACAACCTGGTCCTGACTATGGCGACTCCAGGACCTTCCATATTGGAAAAGACACCCTCCACTGAGCACCAGGCCAGGTACAACTCAGGACACAGGAACTGAGACAGGAAGGAGGGTGGATTCTGTCGCCATCTCTTGAAGCCTGGCTCACAGAGATGTGGATGCAGCTCAGTGGTAGAATACTTGGTGACCACAAGCAAGGGTCCGGGCTTGATGTCCAGCCCCTACCCACACACCCACACACTTACAGACAGACCCACAGGCTGTCTTGCATTGGCCATTCCTCCCCACCGCAGCCTCCTCCAGGCAGCACAGCTGACTCAGCACCCCCTGTGCCCACAGCCCACAGCTCCTTGGAGAGGAGAGAGGTAACCTAGAGTTGAAAGGACAGAAGAGTGGTGTAAGGGCCGCAGTCCAGAAAGAACCGTGCCTACCAAGGCCTGAGAGGTCAGAGGCTGGGGCAGACAAGGCTCCTGGTACAGCGACAGTGAGTGCACGCCCCTGAATAAAGCCTGCGTAGACCTGGGAGATCCCGTCGGGGATCTCTGAAAGCAGGTGGCCATGTGAGTGCCTTCCTTACTTTGCTGTGTTGAGACAGGGTCTCTTACTGAACCCAGAATTCATCCATTAAACTAAACTGACTGGCCAGTGAGCCTCCAGGAGCTCCTGTCTTCACCTCTCCAGCATGAGGATTAGGGGCATGCCCTCATGTCCAGCTTTTTATATAAATGCTGGGCACCCAAATTTACTCAGTGGACACTTTGCCTGCTAGCCCATGGGCACCCCCCCCCCCCACTCCCCCAACCCCTTGAAGGATTTTCTAGCCCAAGCAAGGAGCAGGAAGAAGTCTTTGAAACATCAACAGTGTCTTGTTTCCAGGGAGAAGAATTAGCAGTCATGCAGTGCAGAGTGGTGGTAGCAGGCATGAAGGGAAGTGATGAAGGGCTGGATTAGGGCTCTCCCCAGGCAGATTTATGGATCACAGCTCCTGCTGCTGCGCAGTGCGTGGCTGCCTGCCCTGGCCTCTCTGAATTTAGCCTTTTCCCCTAGAGGATTGCTGCGTAGCCACACCCACTGCCTCCAGCGGAGTCTGAGCTTCTTTTCCCCTCACCCTTGAGCAAACCAACTCTCACCTTCCTGGCTGGGCTTGTTTTATCTGCTCCAGAACCTCCTCTCTCCCTCCTCCTCTCTCCCTCCTCTTCTCTCCCTCCTCCTCTCTCCCTCCTCCTCTCTCCCTCCTCCTCTCTCCCTCCTCTTCTCTCTCCCACCTCCTCCTCCCTGTCTCCCTCCTCCTCCTCCTCCTTCTTCTTTTCTCTCTCTCTCTCTCTCTCTCTCTCTCTCTCTCTCTCTCTCTCTCTCTCTCTCTCTCTCTTTCAACAAGGTCTAGCTATAGAACCCAGGCTGACCTGGTACTTCTGATCCCCCTGCCTCAGCCTCCTGAGTAGATAAAATTGCAGGCATGCATCCTACATGCTGCTTCTACTTTGGGAGTTTGTCTAAATCTATTCCAACTCTACTTAATGTCACTTGGGGAATAATGAAATGCAAAAACTGTTTAAATGACAGTGGAAGGCGAGGTTTATGTCTAAGGCAGTTCCCTGCTTTTACTGAAGCTAGAAATGTGTGTGTGTGTGTGTGTGTGTGTGCGTGTGTCTGTTTGTGTTAGTCTGTGAGTGTGCACGTGTGTGTGTGTGTGTGTGTGTGTGTGTGTGTGTGTGTGTGTGTGTGCGGTGTTTTCATGTGTACAAATAAAAGCACAAACACAGGGTCCAGAGAGCAACCTTGAGTCAGTCTTCACTTTCTGCCTTGTCTGGCACGGTCTCTTATTTGTTGCTGGGTACATCCGGCGAGCTGGCCCAAGAGTTTCCATGGATGCTTTCATGTCCACCTCCTATCTCTCCACAGGAGCACTGTGTCACAGACCCGTGATACCACATCAGGCTTTTACATGTGTTCCGGGGACCCGAACTCAGGTCCTCATGTTTACACGGTAAAAACTTTACCCGCTGAGCCGTTAGTCCATGACACTCAGCAGTGCCTTTGAACATAATCATATTACTTGGGAGAGGTCCCCACAAAGTGTCTGTTGATGTTCTCATGGGTGGGGCTCCAGGTGAAGAGGGCCTTGACATGTGCCAATGACAAACGCCCAGGCTGGTCCCATCTTCTCCTCCCTTACCCTTCACAACCAGGAACATGAAAACAAGACATTTTAAACTCAGAAGTAAATTACAGCAAGGGACTAGCTGGGGCCGCTCACTTGTCATCTCCACGCAGAGTTCCTTTGTGGCAGTCAGCCGCAGCTCGTGGGTGAAAGTTGGCCTGTCAAACAAGCCCATTCAAGCTTACGATACCTCTGTCATCTGCCCAATAGGCTTATGATAAAGAGCAAGGATGGAAAAAAAATCTGCCAAAAATAGTGCCAAGGAGAAACCTAAGTCAGGGCAAGCTTGGGAGCCAGCGTGGCCCACCCTGCTGGCCCTGCCACGGGACGGCTGCCTGGAGGGCCTGTTCTGACAAGGACATTCCAGAGCAGTGAGTGGCCTCGGATTTCAGCACCAAAGAGGCTTGGAGAGGAAGGGCCACTGAGAGCCCATCTGTGAGCCCCTGAGGAAAGGGACAGGAGATCAGCATTTACACTGTGAACTTGACTCTGCAAGTGGCGCGTTGAGACAGCCTTGTGGGCAGACAGGTTTGCTGCAGGCTTAGGACTCCCCTGCGGCTGGTGCGGCCTGGAGAGCCACCCACAATGAGCCCCTTCTCTCTGAGGTCCACGTCAGCCCCTAGCCCTTCAGTACCTGCTTCCTAGAATCTTCTGGAAGTCAGAGCCTCTTAGCCCAGGTGAAAACAGAGGCAGTTGTGTCCACTATGGAGGAGGCCCTAGACCCTGGCAGCAGGCTCTGTGAGTTAAAGGAACAAGCTCCCAGACATGGCTGAGACCAATGCTCAGGAGAAAGGCAAGATGGCTTCTTAGATCTTCACAAATGCTCTCAGGAGTAGGGAGGTCACATCTTGCATACAGCTTCCGCCTTTGATATGATAACTGCAGTGTATAGTGCTCCAGCCACAGGGATTAGTACTCCAACTGCAGTGATTGCTGCTCTAACTGCAGTACATGGTGCTCCAACACAGTGCATGGTACTCCAGCCACAGTGCATGGTACTCCAGCCACAGTGCATGGTGCTCCAGCCACAATGCATGGTACTCCAGCCACAGTGCATGGTGCTCCAGCTGCAGTGCATGGTCCTCCAGCAGCAGTGCACGGTCTTCCAGCAGCAGTGCACAGTGCTCTAGCTGCAGTGCACAGTGCTCCAACTGCAGTGAATGATGCTCCAGCCACAGTACATGGTGCTCCAGCCATAGTGCACGGTGCTCCAATAGCAGTGACTGATGCTCCAACTGCAGTGCATGGTGTTCCAGCTGCAGTGCATGGTGCTCCAACTGCAGTACACGGTGCTCCAACTGCAGACACAGTGCTCCAGCTGCAGTGTATGGTGCTCCAACACAGTTCATGGTGCTCCAATAGCAGTGATTGGTGCTCCAGCTGCAGTGCATGGGGGGTTGGTAGGAAGCCTCCCTATCAGGGAGGTACCCTGAGCTCTAGCATCTGGCCAAAGCAGTGACGTCTTAGGAAGGGGGGGTGAAGGAGCCTCAGGCGGCCCAACAACGACAAAGTGGTCCAGACGTTGGGCACAGTGAGATCTTGGATCTAAGTCCAGTGTCATCCATGAAAGAAATTTCCCAGCCTGCCCCAGAGGCAATGGCTTTGGGTAATTGCAAACTGTGTTCAAATTCCTGAGCGGATAGTGCGGCCTGTATCTTTCCTGTTGTTGTCTCTTCGCCCACTGGTCATGAGGATGACAACTTACACAATAAACTGCATTTTTCCCCTCAGTGCTGGGATGAAATCTGAGACCTAGCACAAATTAGGCAGGTCCTCTTCTCCTGAGCTATGTCCCTAGCGCCATGAGCTAGATTTAACTTTATTTTTAATTAGTGTATGTGTGTGTGTTATGTGCGGTATGTGTGTGTCTATATGGTGTCTGTGGTGTGTGTGTATGTGTGTGTGTTATGTGCGGTATGTGTGTGTCTGTATGGTGTCTGCGGTGTGTGTGTGTGTGTATGTGTGTGTGTTATGTGTGGTATGTGTGTGTCTATATGGTGTCTGCGGTGTGTGTGTGTGTGTATGTGTGTGTGTTATGTGTGGTATGTGTGTGTCTATATGGTGTCTGCGGTGTGTGTGTGTGTATGTGTGTGTGTTATGTATGGTATGTGTGTGTCTATATGGTGTCTGCGGTGTGTGTGTGTGTGTGTGTGTATGTGTGTGTCTGTATGGTGTCTGCGGTGTGTGTGTGTGTGTGTGTATGTATGTGTGTGTATGTGTGTGTGTATGTATGTGTGTGTATGTGTGTGTATGTGTGTGTATGTGTGTGTGTGTGTATGTGTGTGTGTATGTGTGTGTGTGTGTGTATGTGTGTGTATGTGTGTGTGTGTGTATGTGTGTGTGTGTGTGTGTGTGTGTGTGTGTGTGTGTGTATGTGTGTGTGTGTGTATGTGTGTGTGTGTGTGTGTGTGTGTGTGTGTGTGTGTGTGTGTATGTATGTGTGTGTGTGTATGTGTGTGTGTGTGTGTGTGTGTGTGTAGTGCACAATTGCAGAGAATGATGTCGGGCGACGTCCTTTATCATCCTCACTCAGTTTCTGAGACAGAGTCTCTCATTGAACCAAGCCCTGCCATCTTGCCTAGGCTGCCTGGCCAGCAACTTCCTGGGATTGTTCTGTGCCCCACCACTGGGAAATCAAGCCCCAAGCAGCCAGATCCAGCATGTTGCATGGCTGCCAGGATTTGAACTCAGATCCTCTTGCTTGCACAGCAAGAGCTGTCTTCACCCATTGAGTCATCTCCCCGGCCCACGAACCAGATTTCATTTTAACTTGCAAATATTTGTTTACTTATTCACTTATTTATTTGGTGGGGGTCATGTGAATGTCATGATGCATGAGTGGAGGTCAGAGGTCAGAGGTCAGAGGTCGGCTCTTTCGAGTGGTCTCTCAGTTTCTGAACTAAGGGTTTGGTGATCACCACGATGGACATCTCTCCAGGAGCTGCATTTACCCATCGGGCCACCATTACACTTGACCTTTGTTCTGCTTAGAAACACCCCAAATGAAACCAAGGCGGGGAGCCCTCTAGGGCTGCAACTTGGTAGATTTTTTTTTTAGTGGTTGGTGTTCTGCCTGGAGGTCTCAGCCCAAAGGCAGTCCTCTGCTCCCAGGCCCCACCACCTTCAGCAATGTCATTACAATGACGTTGCTCTTCCCAGAGTCGGCCTGTGTCTCGGTTCGCTGGCTAATTAGCAGGCTCACCTGGCCCTGCCCCTCCCCACTCCTGCTGCCAGTCTTCCACTTCACTCACAGCACGCTCTGGCAAGCAGAGCCAGTCCCAGGGGAAGCTTCCCCACCCCCACCCCCCCCCCCTAGCTCCCCACCCCTGGGGACCCCTTCTCTTTGGTGTCCTTAAACAGTTACACTGTCCCAGTTGTTTTTCAAGGAAGACATCCCCAGAGTTTCATTGAGGCAGACTTGAACTTGACTCTGCTTTGTTGATCTGTTCCTTGCAGCTCTCTCCTGCCCCCCACCCCCACCCCGCCCCGGGGGAAGGGGAGGAAAGGGTGCCAAGCTTAGGGTGCCCATTGGGTGAATCCTGGCAACTACAGTGCCTGACAGCTCATCACCTGTTGTTTTCTGCTGAGAATATATGTTTGGACTTGTAGAGACTTCAGAGGTTCCTCCAAGCCAGCTTCCCTGGAGGTGCCCTAGCCATCTTCCGGGCAGAGCAGCCCCGTGCCCTGCAGCTCTGTCTGTCAGTGTGGTATTTAGAGGTGAGCCATGAGTCCCGCACTGGGCAGGCTAGGCTGAGAGAGGGGATCACTCAGTGCCTGAAGCTGGTTGTAGAACTCAATGCCAGGTTTTTAAGGTAACTTTTGAGGGTGCCCTTCCTAGGCAGTCGTAAGGACAGGGTGAGAGGAAGTTATACTGGATAACTGGATAAAAAAATAAAAGAATAGAATAAAATAAATAAATATAATAATAAAAGAAACTGGAAGAGAAATGGCATGAGGGACACATTTGCAGAGGGTGTGATGTTACCTCAGCACTCGTGTTCCTCTGTGGACATCTAACCAGCTCCCCAGGGGGAGCAATGTTTCTGGCGTGCAGAAATGCTGAGGATGGAATCCAGCTTAGTTAAGATGCACTCCCAACCCTTGACCCGCATCTTAGAGAAGCTATGTTTATCTCTCTGGACGCCATTAAATGCAAGCATGAGCTCACTGAGACATCAGGGGGCCCAAGCAGGCATGGGGGGTGGGGTGGGTGCTGCACAAGCAAAAGTGAGTTTGGTTCTCGTCCCCTCCCCAGCCAACTTTGAAGAAAAGATGTATTTTTAAAACCCCGAGCCTGCAAGAGATAATGCTCTCTCTATGTCCCCATAACCCACTAATGGGACAAGTGTTGGCAGCCGGTCCCATCTGCCTGCTCTGAGGGTTGCATTCTCAATTGGCTTTCTATTCTTGTCCCCAGCCTACGGTGGGGACACCATCCTCAGGGACAGCGTGTTGATGAAAGAGGACTCCTGGGTTCTCATTTTCTCTCGGTCTCAGGACTGGATCTGTGTAGCTTCAGGCCTGGGGGCCTGTCCTCCCTTATCCACTGGTAGCAATTTTTTTCTTTTTTGCATTCTTTTCTGGAGTGCTGGGCACTAAATCTAATGTGTCCTGCACACTAAATAAATTACCTTTACTCCTGAGAAACATTCCCAATCCCTTTTGACTCTTTATTTTTTTTAATATTTTATTTAATTTTAATTTATGTGCATGTGTTGGTGTAGGGGTGTCAGGTCTTGGAGTTACATATAGCTGTGAGCTGCCATGTGCGTGCTGGGAATTGAACCAGAGTCCTTTGGAAGAACAGGCAGTGCTCTTAACCACTGAGCCATCTCTCTAGCCCCTTGGCTCTTTATTTTGAGACAGGTTCTTGCTAAGTTGTCCTGGCTGGCCTGGAACTTGTTCTGTAGAACTTGTGGGTCTTGTGCATGTTTGTGCATGCGAGGGTGCACATGCATGTATGTACAGGTCCATGTATGTGCACATGCATATGGAGATCTGAGGGACAACTTCAGGCGTTATCTGGAGCTAGCCACCTTGGTTTTGGTTTGGTTTGGTTTTGGTTTTCTCAAGGCAGGATCTCTCTGTGTAGCCCTGGCTGTCCTAGACTCGCTTTGTAGACCAGGCTGGCCTCGAAATCTCAGTGATCCTCCTGCCTCTGCCTCCCAAGTGCTGGGATTAAAGGTGTGTGCCACCACCGTCCAGCGCCACCACTGCCAAGCACCACCTTAGTTTTTCAGGCAGAACCTCTCATTGGCCTGAAACTATCAAGTAGGCCGGGCTGTCTAGACAACAGCCAACTAGGCATCCTCCAGCCTCAGTGCTCCTAGTGTTGAGACACCATGCATGCACCACCATAGCTGGCTGCCCCCCCTGTCCCCTCCCCCCCAGTATGGCCTCACTCTTGGTGCTGACCTCAGCTCCTCGTGCCTGCATCGCAAGCACTGGGCTGTATGAACATCCGAAACACTCCTCCAGCTGAGGCCTTGAACTTGGGATCCTCCTGTTGCCTGAGACACCAGGCCTGGCTTGCTTAGACATTTTCCACAATGACTCCTTGTTACCAGAAGGCAAGTCCCTACCTCTTTGCCCAAGGCTGAAAAGGGCTGGACTTCTGAGAAAGCAGTCGCCCTGGCCTCCAGGTGCCAGCACTGTTTGTGTCCCTCCTCAGGAAGGAAAAGCTTTCCCTCGGGAGCCCATCCCCCAGCCTCTGGTCAGGGCTGGTTTCCTCAGCTAAAGAAGATAAGGACCTGCCAAGTCCTCACCCAAACTGCTCTGCCGCACAATCAGGACGTCCTGTCGAGTTGCCACGGTGCCTGTGTCCCTGACAATTAGATTGTTGTTGTTTTGAGGCAGCCATCTTCCGACCTCTTGCCTGAGGGAGCCGCCCTCAGCCTGGCTTCACTGAGGAGCTCTGCGCTGCTGCTGCTGCTGCTGCTGCTGAGTCTGTTTGAGTTACGTAACAAAAACAGCTCCAAGGAGATGGGCTTCCCAGCTCTTGTTTTCTACTTGTCTCCACAGAGCACTGCCTGGGTGGTGTAGCTGGCCTTCTCTGCTCGCTGCCCTGGAGAACAAAACAGCCCTGCCTTGACCTTCCCTGGGGCCAGCCCTTTCCTCTCCACTGCCCAGGCAGGGAGAGACAGTGAAGCACTTCAAAGCTATCCATGAGCTCCTCAAGCCTTTGCCCAGATCTGGGATTGTGGCCTTCTCTGAGGCTTCCTTTAAGAAACACACACACATACACACACACACACACACACACACACACACACACACACACACACACACACTTCTGAATTCAGGGTAGCAGTTCAAAACCGAGTTCAGATCCCCAGACCCCACACAAAAGCCAGGTATAGCTTCAGTGTTGGGCTCAGGAGGGAGTGGAGACTGAGGTCAGGGAGAGACTGGGGTCACAGACAGACTGAGGTGGGGAGACACTAGAGTAAGGGAGACACTGGGGTCAGGGGACACTGGGGTGGGGAGACACTGGAGTGGGGAGACACTGGGGTGGGGAGACACTGGAGTCAGAGAGACACTGGGGTCAGGGAGACACTGGGGTGGGGAGACACTGGGGTCAGGGAGACATGGGTCAGGGAGGCATTGGGGTCAGGAAGACACTGGAGTCAGGGAGACACTGGGGTGGGGAGACACTGGGGTCAGGGAGACACTGGGGTCAGGGAGGCACTGGAGTGGGGAGACACTGGGGTGGGAAGATATGGGGTGGGGAGACACTGGAGTGGGGAGACACTGGGGTGGGAAGACACTGGGGGGGAGACACTGGGGTGGGGAGCCACTGGAGTCAGGGAGCCACTGGGGTCAAGAAGACACTGGGGTCAGGGAGACACTGGGATGGAGATTTGTAAACTTCACTGGCCATTCAGCTCCAGATTCAATGAGTGATCCTTTCAAAAAATAATGTGGAGAGTGAATAGAAGAACATCCAACATTGATTTCTGACCTCCACACATGTCACACACACACACACACACACACACACACACACACACACACACACACAATTTAAAGAAACTGAAAGGATGCTGGATGTCAGCTCCGTGGACAGACACCACTGCTGCTTCATTCAACCCAGCACTGCCTGAGCCTTGAGTAGCCGAGTAGCTGTAGCCAGCACCTGCCTCAGCCCTGACAGCTTCTGACTGGCGGCCATGCATCTTGGAACTCCTAATTTGGCGTAGCCTGTGGTGCCCAAGGCATAAGAGCATCTCACTAAGAACCCCTCTCGGGGTGTCCTCTCTTGCTCTGCTCGCTGTTCACGAGGCAGTCTGAAAGGCAGAGGCACTCTTTTCCGGAATGTCATTAACTTCAGAGTTTCTCTCCCCAAGATCCCATCTCTACCATCACCTTGGTTCTGTCAGTCCCATTTCTCTCTGGAATCCTCCCTGGCATCCTGTGCACTACCTGGGAGGGTGACACACCAACCTGGGGCACTGGGTGGTGGATGGGGCCCAGCAGGACGGGTCTTGACACCAGCAGAGGGATCCTCCCCACCCCCCAAGACCAGCAATAGAAGGAGACACACGAAACTGGAGATTTTTGTGTGAAGAAAGACCTCAAAGTCTCCACCCTGAAGCCAGGTCTGGTAGTGTAGTCCTATCGGGCCAGTAGTTCAGGAACTTGAAGTTGGAAGGTTCACAAGTTCAAACCCTCTTGGACCGCAGAGTGAATTCAAGGCCTGTCTGGACAGCCTAGTACGATAGTGTCTCAAAAGGTAAAATTAAGTTAATAACGATTATAAATGAGCCCTGAGGTTACTCAGTGGGGAGCAAGAGGGGGTGCCGGAGGGGGCGGGGAAAGCACCCTGCTGGACAATTGAATCCCAGCTGCAGCCTCTGATGAAGCTCCAAGTCTCCAGTCTCCTGGCAGCAGCTCCCAATTCTAGAACAGTCTACAATTTGCCAAGTCCCCAGGCTGCCCTCCTGCCTCCCTTTTCTCTCTCAAGGTCACATTCCAGGGAGCTTCAGAGTCAGCGCTTTTTCACATTGAAGGGTCCCTTGAGAATGAGTGTGGGGTATGTGTGCATGCGTGTGTGTGTGTGTGTGTGTGTGTATAGGTATGTGTGTGATGGTTGGGTGTGTCTATGTATACGTGTGTATGTGTGCATACACATGTGTGTGTGTGTGACTCTCACCTATATTTCAAAAGTTGGGGTGTAAGCAGCCTGTTCAGAGCTGGCCCCCTGCCTCTCCTGCTCCTATCATTTGTGGGGTTCCAGGAATAGGGTGCAAAGCAAACAAAGAGAACAGGAGAAACAGTGATCTGCTGGCCTGTTGCATTTTTCTGTTGTTTTTAGAAAAAGTTAATGACAGGCTATGTGATTACCCTAAGGTTTGGCTCTGCCGGCTCCTTATTAAGAGCATCTAGTATTCAGGAACAATATAAGTAGCAGGGTTTCTTTGGCACTGAAGAGTAAGCTCATCGGATGCCGCCATGCAGTTTGGAAACTCGACGGCGAGGCCAGCCAAGCTTGTGGAGATACGAGCCTTTCTCTGCAGGCTGGGCAGCTGGCCAGGACAGCTAAAAAATGTGCATTGGCTAAGAACCACTACCACGCAAACACTTCTGGAAATTTCTGTGCTCAGGCCTGCCAAATCCATTATGCATAACATGAATTACAAGACTCTCTCTCTCTCTCTCTCTCTCTCTCTCTCTCTCTCTCTCTCTCTCCTTCTCTGAACGGTTGCTTTTTGGGCTTAATTCTTCTTTGGGCTTTGTGAAATACACACAACTCAGATGAGAAACACTCCCTGCAAATCCACTACTCTGTGTGTGTGTGTGTGTGTGTGTGTGTGTGTGTGTGTGTGTTTCCACTGGGGCTGCCAAGTTCATAACTTTCCTTGAATTCGGAGAAATGGCTTCCAACTTGTGTTGGAATTACATTAAGTGCAATGTGTGGTAGGCTGCTGTGTTTCCTGGAAATTCTAGAAAGGAAAGATGTCTCTAGTCATGGAGATGGCCTAATAGTGAGATAGGAGGAGTAACACACAACACAAGAACACGGCAGAGGGAGGAAGGGAGGAAGGGAAGAGGGAGGGAGGAGGGAGAGGGAGAGAGGACGGAGGGAGAAGGGGGAGGGAGGGCTGGGGAGGCAAGATGACACAAAGGCTTGGTTTTTGCTTAGCTGTGCCAGCCAGCAGGATGTGAGACTGGCTCAATCATCCTGGGGTTTTTTGTTTGTTTGCTGTTTTATTTTTTATTTTATTTTACTTTTTGATTAAGTCTCACTACCTGAAAGTCACTATATAGATCAAGCTGGCCTCAAGCTCACAGAGAGTCAACTAGAATTCTAGGACCAAAGCCACGCACACCACGTTGCCCAGCTCCAGCCAGTGGTCTCATGGGCCTGGGATTACAGCCCCCCAGCTTGCAGGCATGCACACCGTGAATCCTTGAGGTCTGGCTTGGAGGCCCAGAGGGCGTGAAAGTACCACCCAGGCAGATTTTAAAGTGGAAGGTGTGCCAAGCTGGTCAAAGGGAGAGTTGGCAGGGGAGTAGCTGCCAGGCGTCTGTTAAGGTTCTGCCTCCGCGTGCCTCCTTCCCGGGCTCTGCGGGCGATGTTTGCATCATGTGTTTTCTGATCCCACAATGAGACCAGCAGGCTCTCTTCTGTGATTCAGACGGGCTTCGATTACTCAGCCTCTGCCTGGGGCCATTCTCAAGGGCTGGCAACCCCACACCTCTTCCTCAGAAGCCCAGGGACGGCATTACTCATAGCCAACATGAGATAATCATATTAGCACACGATGAGACGGTACAGTGAGGTCCTGTCAGCTCCCAGCAGGCGTCTGGACATGCTTCCAGCAACAACTGCTCCTACCTCTCCGTAGTTACTCCCTCTCTTTGCTTTCTGGGGGTTTTGTTGACTTGGGAGCACATGCTCCCCAGACCTAAGGGAGGGAACTTGCTGGGCTTGTGTGAGAACTGGGTTCAGATACCCAGCGCCAGAGTAGAAGCCGGATATGGTAGTGCCAGCCTAGCTGGTTTGATGAGCTCTAGGTTCACCAAGAGACCCTGCCTCAAAATTAGGGTAGAAGGTGACAGAGGCAGACTCCCACCCAGCATTGACTTGTGGCTTCCACATGCACATTCACCGGTATTTTCACACACACACACACACACACACACCACACATACACACCACACACACGCACACCACACATATACACCACACACGCACACACACACCACACATACACACCACACACACGCACACCACACACACACCACACACATACACACCACACACCACACACACACACCACACACATATACACACACCACACACACACCACACACATATACACACATACACACACACACCACACACACACACACCACACATACACACCATACACACACACACCACACACACACCACACACACACACCACACACATATACACACACCACACACATATACACACACCACACACACACACACACGGAGATGAAGCCAACTGGGCCATTGCATGAAGCTATCCTTCCAGGCTGTTTTATCTCTGCGCTGGGGAGAAAAGCTGGACTTACACGTCTTCATCCTTGCAGGGTGTGAAGAAGCGCAGGCCTCAGAAAGAGACGCTGGGTTTGATACCAGGCTGTAACCTGGGCCCTGGCTCCCGAGGTGGGTGTACCCAAGTCCTGACCATCGGCTCCCAGGGCTGGGATGACAAACCTTACCACCACACCAGGGAAGGTGGAGACTGGCGGAGGGAATCATGTGACTTGGTTTTATCTTTTGTAGTTGCTGCTTTCTCTAGGACAACTTCCCCTACCTCTCTCCCACACCCTCCCTTCCCTGTCTGTTTGTCCTGCCCGTCCTCTGTCTTTCCTTCAGGAGCCAGTGGTTGCGACTGCTGGTCTGACTGGACTGACCTAAGAATGGACGTGGTGTCCTAGCAGTCGTAAAATCTCCTTCCCTTCCAAGCTTGCCCGGAAACAGCTAACACATTTGTGCATTAGAAAAGAAAGAAAAAAAAATAAATCCAGGGCCGCAGAAAGCACTCCTGACCTGGGTTCTGTCTGCGCCTCCGCCTGCCCGGTCCTTGCCGTGTTTTCCGTTTCCTCTCCTCCAGCTCCTATACCTTTTGTTGTGAAACTGAAGGAAGCCAGGAGTCAGAGGACGTGATGGTGCTTTGCCCCCTGGGAGATCTGAACTCAGGCCATCGGGCTTGGCAGCCAGTGCCTTTTACCCACCGATCTGCCACGCCAATTCCTGACACTTGCTGGAGATGGCTCCGTGGTTGAGAGGTCTGGCTGCCTTTCCAGAGGATCTGGGTTCAATTCCCAGCACCTACATGGCAACTCACAACTGTCTCTGGCTCCAGTTCCAGGGGGTGGGACATCCTCATACAGACATACGGATAGGCAAAACACCAATACACATAAAATAAAATAAAATAAAAAAATAGTTGAGTGGTAACAGGCTTTCAAAAACTAAGCTGCCCATGTGGGGTGTGGTAGTGTACCCCAGCCCTCACTCAGGAGGCAGAGACAGGAGGAGGAGTTCCCCAGGGACAGCACCCGGCCTTCTCTGTATTTCACCGGTAAGACGCTTGTCAAGGCAATGTTTATTTCTGAAAATAGGAGGTCTGTGCTGTGGATTGCTTAGGATAATTTTGCCCTTAAAAGAAACTGACAGATGTGCTCTATAAAATGAAGGTGCTTTGCAGTTGGAAAAGCTGAAGAGTGCTGGCTGGCTTCCTTTACTCAGCCTTTCCCTTATTTGACTTAGAAAGAACAAGTACCTTAAAAAAAAAAAAAAGGATATTTAAATTCTACTGTTCACATCTCTCTTCCACACAATCCCCAGGCTTGCCCCTCCCCCTCACAATGCTCATATAAACGTGAGACGCTGCAACGGTTCTAAATTGGTGCCATGTCAGTCTAAGGCTGCGCTGTTTCCAAGAAAAGCAAACAAATCTTTTGAACAAGGGAGCCGGCTTGTCTTAGAACTGACGCCTTAGAGCCTTCAGCTCCCAAAGGCACCATGTCGTCCAGATGGCGTTGAGGGCCAGAAATAGCCCAGGCTTTCAAGACAGGCTTGATTCTTTCCCTGGTTTTCTTGAATCAAGACAAATATTGTGGTTTGGATAGGCAACCCCCACTCCTGACCCTGCCCCCACCCCCACCCCTCCCCCACTCCAACCCCCTCCCCAGCCCCAATATGCTCCCCATGTCACCCTCCCAGGCTCATCTTGTGTGTCTGGACTCTTGTTCCCCAGCTGAGGCCCACTGTTGTGGGACCTTCTGGCCATGGGGCCTGGTAAGACCACGGGAGGGGTTTCCAAGGGTTACAAGTGGCCTTGGCTGTAGGCTGAGGTTCCTGCTTCCTGGCCAGCCACTGAGGTGTGAATTAAGGCACGGCCTGCCTCTATGTCTGCCTGGCCTTGGACTGCAGCCCTTCAAACCCCAAGCTGGAATAAACCCTTCCTCCCTCAAGTGACTCCTTGTCAGGTGTTTGGTCACAGTTCGTACATATTGGTTCTAGGGGCTGGAGAGACGCTCAGCAGTTATGAACGCGCTCTGCTTTAGGGAGGACCAGAGTTCAGGTCCCAGCACTCTTGTCAGACAACTCAGGACCACTGTAACTCAGCTCTGGGGGATCCTCTGCCCTCCAGGGACACTGTACTTACATGCACAGACACACATGCATACATATACGTTTTTTAAAACCTTAAAAAAAAAAAAAAAAAAAGAATAAAGAAACAAACATGCACTCTAGATCTCGAGTAATCTGGGGGAACACCTTGTTTTCTGGGGGACACGTCTGACATTTTATATTTGAGAATCTTCAAGGACAAACTACACACAAAACAGAGGTGCACATATACGCAGCGAAGGGAGGGACAGAAAGCAGTACAGCTGCCTGGCTATTCTTGGAGTTTAAAAGGAAGCCATTTTGTTTTTGAAAACCATGAGAACTGATAATGCGTTTTTAGCCCACCTTGAATGGAAGTCAGGCACGATACATGAACAGTCTATCTCTAAATATGTTGGCACACCTTTTTTTTTTTTTGGTTTTTTGAGACGGGGGTTTCTCTGTGTAGCCTTGGCTGTCCTGGACTTGCTTTGTAGACCAGGCTGGCCTCAAACTCACAGCAATCCGCCTGCCTCTGCCTCTCGAGTGCTGAGATTAAAGGCGTGTGCCACCACGCCCGGCCACACCTCACTTCTTAGCAAATTCAAAGACAATAAATGGCATTCATGCCCATTGCTTTGTAAAATGAATGAACAAACAAACAAGAAAAGTAAAAACAAAAACAAAAAAAGATTTTGTATTTTAGGAAAATATCTATAGAAGAAAAGCAAAATTTTTGTGGAAAAATAATGGTAAGATGGACGTGAATTTGAGCGACATCCCGTGTCACTGTCCTGTACAAAGCAGGTCTGAGTTGGTTGCGCCTCACTTGCCCGCTGTGCTGCGAGCGTGTGGGGTTGATACAGACGGAAGTGTCAGGAGAGATCCATGTGCTGCTACGGGCTAACATGGTTTGTAAGAGAAGAGGATGCAGAAAATTTAGGAACTTGAAACCAGGCGCGTGTGTCATCGATGCTAAGTTGAGCAGAGTCCAGCATGGGTCAAGGGTTGTGCAGAAGTGTGCAAGATCAGCTTCTTAGTCACAATTCTTAGCTCATTGCTCTGTCACTGCGCCCCCCCACTTCCCTTGCCTTTCCCTGGTGACCCCTCTCCTACCTCCAGGCTCTTTCATTTTGTTTTATTTGTTTGCTTGCTTTCACACGAAGAACACCACCACCCTTGACTTTTTGAGTCTGGCTTATTTCATTTAAAATGATGGTTTCTGGGTGCAGCCGTCTTCCTGGAACTCCTAGTTTCATCCCCCATTGCTGAGTAATGGCGGTTGTACGGATATGCGATGGTTTCTTTATCCACTCATCTGCTGACCAGCTCCTGGACTGACACCATCGGTCAGCTATTAGGAACAAGGACACAGTGAACACGGACGTCGGGCATCCGTTCCGCTCGCTAACATCAGTGGGTTGACAGTGCACTCGGAAGTCTGGCCACAGACACTCTGATGTTAGCATCAGGCTACAGGGAGTCATTTTTGTTGTTTTTATTTGGTTTGTGAGACAGGATCATGCTCAGACTAGACTCAAACTTGAGATCCTCCTGCTGTAGCACCCTCAGCGCTGATGCCACAGTCATGAGCCACCACGTCTGAAACACTTCACCAGTTTTAACCTGGGGTGGAGCTTCCTGGACCTCTTCGAGAAGGGACTCAGATCTAGGAGCCCTCTCAGAAGAGTGTGTTAACCTTTCATGTGAACTCAGAGGTTCGCCCTTGGTTGGGAACAATGTGACCCCAAAACTTACCCGAAAGAAATAAGCCGAAGGCGGGGAGCAGCTTTGCTGGTCAGGCCTGAGTTAAAACCTGGAAGCCATGTGAAAAGCCCAGTGTGGCGGCACGCACAGGTGATCACAGAGCTGGGGAGGGGTTACTGGGGCTCACGGGTCATCTGAGCCTAGTACATGAGACCCAGGCCATAGAGAGACGTTGCCTCAAAAGATGAGATTAGACAGCACTAGAGGAATGACACCTGAAGTTGGCCTCTCACCTCCACATGCCTTCACACACACACACACACACACACACACAGACACACACACACACACAGACACATACACACAGACACAGACAGACACAGACACACATACACATACAGACACGCACACACACAGACCCCCTCCACACACACACACACACACACACACACACACACAGACACACACACACAGACACACACACAGACACACACACACACACACACACACAGACACACACACACACACACAGAGACACATACACACAGACACAGACAGACACAGACACACACACAGACACACATACACATACAGACACACACACACACACACAGACACACACACAGACACACACACACACACAGACACACACACACACACACACACACACACACACAGACACATACACACAGACACAGACAGACACAGACACACACACAGACACACACACACACAGACACACACACACACAGACACATACACACAGACACAGACAGACACAGACACACACACAGACACACATACACATACAGACACACACACACACAGACACACACACACAGACACACACACACAGACACATACACACAGACACAGACAGACACAGACACACACACAGACACACATACACATACAGACACGCACACACACAGACACACACACACAGACCCCCTCCACACACACGTACACACACACAGACACACACACACAGACCCCCTCCACACACACAGACACACATACACACACAGACACAGACACACACACACACACACAGACACACACACACACACAGACACAGACACACACACAGACACACACACAGACACACACACACAGACACAGACACACACACAGACACAGACACACACACAGACACACATACACATACAGACACGCACACACACAGACACACACACACAGACACATACACACAGACACACACACAGACACACACACACAGACACACACACACAGACACACACACAGACACACACACACAGACACAGACACACACACAGACACACATACACATACAGACACACACACACAGACCCCCTCCACACACACGTACACACACACAGACACACACAGACACACACACACACACAGACACACATACACACACACACACACACACACACACACACACACACAGACACACACACACACACAGACACAGACACACACACAGACACAGACACAGACACACACACAGACACACACACACAGACACACACACACAGACACACATACACATACAGACACGCACACACACAGACACACACACACAGACACATACACACAGACACACACACAGACACACACACACAGACACACACACAGACACACACACACAGACACACACACACACACACACACACAGACACAGACACACACACAGACACACATACACATACAGACACGCACACACACAGACACACACACAGACACATACACACAGACACACACACAGACACACACACACACACACACATACACATACAGACACGCACACACACAGACACACACACACAGACACATACACACAGACACACACACAGACACACACACACAGACACACACACAGACACACACACACAGACACAGACACACACACAGACACACATACACATACAGACACGCACACACACAGACACACACACAGACACACACACAGACACACATACACACACAGACACACACACACAGACCCCCTCCACACACACGGACACACACAGAGACACACACACGGACACACACACAGACACACACACGGACACACACACACACACGGACACACACACAGACACACACACAGACACACACACACAGACCCCCTACACACACACACACACACACACACACACACACACACACACACACGCATAGAACGAGGACATGGGCTAAGCTAGGAGTGGCGGCATAAACCTGTAATCCAACACTTGAGAGGCAGAGGCAGGAAGATTGCTATGAGTATAGGATCGCCTGAATTACACAGAAAGTCCCTGTCTCAAAATATAAACAAACAAGCAAATAAAATAGGAAAGAAAGTCAGGCAGTGGTGGTGCACGCCTTTTATCCCAGCACTTGGGAGGCAGAGGCAGGCAGATCTCTGTGAGTTCAAGACCAGCCTGGTCTACAGAGTGAGTTCCAGCACAGCCAGGGCTACACAGAGAAACCTTGTCTCGAAAAACAAAAAAACAAAAAAAGGGGGGGGGAGAAAGAAAGGAGTTGGGGGAGGAGAAGGAGGGAGGGGAACGGGAAGAGAGAGAGGAGGGTAGGAAGAGGTGTGCGATGAACCCGGACACGATCAATACTTGTGTCTTCAAGGACTGTTATCCTGTCATGTCTGGTCCTTCCGTTGTATTTTTAGCCTGGCTCTGTTGTCTCCCTCCCTCCCTCAGTGATTTAATTATCTGCCTCCAAGGCCAGGGAACCAATTGTGTTTCATCTGCTGGTCCTCAAAGACAGCCTCGGTCCCTCAGCCCTGGCACAGCCCAGCGCACGAGGCTGAGGCTCTGCCTCATGAACGAAGGCTTGAGAAGCGAGTCTTCTTTTTTACTTTTAGAAAACTAAAACTGCCAAGCCTGAGAAAGAGGAAGCGCGAAGTGGCCCTTCACACCCTGCAGAAGACAATGAGTCGACTTCCAGCCCGAGTGTGATGGAAATGTGCACAATCACCATTCTCGTTAGAATAACTGGAAGTCAGCAGTCTCTAAGGAAAACATCTTAAAGCAGCGATCAGTTAGCACAGGTTTCGAAGGCTTCAGCCCATTTAGTCAATAGTGGAAAAGATCATTATTTTCGCATTCCCAACTAATAATGCCTTCAGCTTTCTCCCATCGTTATTTAGCCTGACTCTTTCCTATTCCCTAGACTGGGCTAAACAAATATTAAGAGCTACGGTCTGTGAAACAGTGACGCCCGCCTTTCGTGGGTCGCTGACCTGCCTCTGGTGGACACATTTGGGTGTGTTAAGGTACGATTTCGACTGACATTAGATTCCTTTCTTTTCCTTTTTAATTAAAAAGAAAGAAGGAAGGAAGGAAAGAAAGAAAGAAAGAAAGAGTATATGCACACAGGAATTTTCCTGACACACATATCTGTGTACCACATGCATGCCTGGTGCCCACCGAGGTCAGCAGAGGGCATCAGTCCTCTGGAATTGAAGTTTGGATGCTTGTGAGCCACCATGCAGGTGCTGGAAATCGAACCCGGGTCCTCTGGAAGAGCGGCGAGTTCTCTCAACCGCTTCCTCATCTCTCCAGTCTTAACCCTTCCCCCTTTAAAACACAACACACACCAGGATCTGGAGAAGGAGCACGAACGTGTCCTTTTACTCTGGCCTACAAAAGAAGCCCGCTGTTGACTGCAGCTGCGTGGACGCCAGCACCATCTAAGCAAGCTAACCTAGATAGATGTTGGCGTTACATCAGCCATCAAGCAGGGAGTCTGGCGGCGCGCCAGTCTGTGAAAACCAAACGCATTTGCGTCACTGTTCCCTTGGTGATGTTTCTGGGAGCCTTGTCAGCTCTCCCGCGAGGCTGTTTCCTTAATATGTCAACAGACGTTCCTAAATCTTTAATGCTGAATAGCCCTTTTCCATTTCTCGAAACACTTTGGTGACCGTACAGCTAGCGGATGGATGGCGTGGCTGCGGTCTTTTAAGGTTCAGCCCTCTCATGAACTAGGTGTCTGGGGGCGTGGGGGCGTGGGGGCGTGGGGGGGGAGCAGGCTTAGATTCCCGCTGCTCCGACATGCAGGGTCAGCGGCTTCCGCGCAGAACTACCTCTCCCTCTCTCATCTTCCTTAGGAAAAGTCCTGACCCTCTTCCCAGCAGTCCCAGACCTTCCAACCACCCTGTACGGTGTCAATCGTGGGGGAAAAGAAGCTGCTCCAAAGACCCCCAGAACGCACCCCGTCTATGAGCCGCTCTCTGACCGCCCTCGGGGCATCTGTCCTCTGCTTTCTGCGAGCCATAAATAAGAAAACACGTCAGCCTCTCACTCCCCACCCCCACCCCTGTGTGATGTCTTTATTGATCTTTGCTGTTACTCAGATCTGTTTTCCTTGGAAACGCAGCAGAGGGAGCCATGCCCCGACAACCCCTTCCCCGTGGGGGCACCTAAAAGAGGCCTGTCCTCACCCTCGCCGAGTCCTTTGCCCTCCGAGGTCATTAGACGGTTGTGCTACCCAATTAATCACACTCGTTAGATGTCTTAATGTAGAGAGCAGGCCTCTCCTCTGGGGTGACTAGGGGAGGGTGTTTCGAGGGGTTTTGCTTTTGTTTTTAATCTTTAAAAAGTTGTGTGTGGGGATATTTAGTCTGCATGTATGTCTACATGCAACATGCATGTCCAGTGCCCACACAGGTCAGAAGACCGCATCGATTCTCTGGACGTAGACAGTCAACAGATAGAAGTGAACCACCGAGTGTGTTCTGGGAACTACACCTGGGTCCTCGGCAAGAGCAGCCATTGCTCTTAATTGCTAAGCTGTGTGTCTCCGGGTCCTGCCTTTGTTTGTTTGTTTGTTTGTTTGTTTGTAGACAAGGTCTTATGTACCCTGGACTGACCTCAAGCTCACCTTGTAGGGAAAAATGACCTTGAGCTCCTAATCCTTTTGCCTCCACCTCCGGAATGCTGGGATTAACGGCCTACATCACAACGCTGAGGGATGAACCCAGAGCTTTGTGCAGGCTTGGCAGGCACTCTACCAACTGAGCTGCCTCCCCGAAGTTCTTTGAACCTTCATGAGCTCCATGAGTGATCGCAAAAGGGTGGGTGGGGGGGGGAAGAAGGAGGGGGGTGGGGACCGAGGTGGGGGGGAAGCTCCAAGTGTTGCCTTCTGTCTCTGGGGGATTTTGTGGTTGTGAATCTGCCTCTGGGGAAGAGCTCCACAAAGTGCTTCTCCCTCCCTCGATGCCCAAGTAATCTTAGCTTCAGTTCAATTCCTGTCTCCCCGCCCCCATGCCCCATGATGCCTGTTCCTGGGAGCTCCAAAGCTAACACAGCAAAGACGTTGTCTTCCCTGAGTGGTGGGAAACAGCATGGCTACAGAAGTGGGAAGGGCTCAGGGCACCATGGGCTTCCTGTGGCTGTTTGCTTCAGGCAGGGTCTTGCTCCATAGCCCAGGATGGCAGAAGCTTGTGACCCTCCTGCCTCCAACTCCCAAGCAGGAGGTGATGACAAGTGTGATCTAGCCCATGACAGAAGTGAGCTATGGAGCCTGCTAGAAAGGAGTGTTTAAGTTGGAGCGAAGCCCAATGTTCACATTTCACCGTAAGCCAGAGAAATTCCAAATCCAGAGAAATCCAATGAGCTCGGAGCCAGACCTCAGCGGGGACATGCATTTCCACAGTGACTTTGTCCTTCTCTGGACAGTGGCCTGCTCTCAGCCAGGGACGACGGTGGCCTTGTTCCAGCGCCATGCCCTGCCCCATGAAGCGGAGGCAATGGCACAGTAGGCCCTGTGAAGTGCAGGGAGAGCGACAAAGACAGGTCGCCCTCAGTGGTTCCCAGGAGAGCATTCTGCCCCTCGGTGCTCTGGGTAACAAGCTGTCACATGTCCTTGGATAGACTAGAGAGTCAGCTAGCAGCTCAGCAAGGACCTGGGAACAAGCTGGTGCAGGGGCCTTTCCCTCCCACAAAGGCCTTGCTCACCCAAGGTTAGCCTTCTTCAGCCTTCACCGCTTCCCTCATCTTTGATGGGATGGGATGGGAGCTGAGATTGGGGAGTATCACCCCATCCACCCACATACCCATCCACCCATCCATCCATCCATCTATCCACCCATCTACCCACACACCCATCTATCCACCCATCCATCCATCTATCCACCCACACACCCATCCATCCGTCCATCTACCCACATACCCATCCATCTATCCACTCATCCACCCACACACCCATCCATCCATCCATCCATCCATCCATCCATCCATCGATCTATCCACCCACACAGCCATCCATCTACCCACCCATCCACACACCCACCCACCCATCCACACACCCACCCACCCATCCACCCACCCATCCACCCATCTACCCACACACCCACCCATCCACCCATCCATCCATCTATCCACTCATCCATCCACCGCCCACCCACCCATAAAGTGCTTGCTGGTACTGTGCTCTGTGTAGAAGCACTAGTCTTAACCCAACAGGATCCCTCAAGAAGGTCACAGCTAGACAGCTAGTGGCTGCCACCATTTGACTCATGTCTCATACTGTGCTCGAGATGAGTGAGCAATGTCACCTGCTGTGGGTGAGGGTGACAGGCTTTTCCAGGGAGGAGGAGCCCTATGACCTGGGCCTGCAAGTCTGAAGATTCCTACAGTGACCACCAGCATCGTGCCTCCATCCTTTCCTCCCAGCCTTTGAGCCCTGCGGCTTTATGTTTTGCTATTTCATTCAAATGCCAGTGTTCACTTGCACCAGCCAAACATGGGGTCTGCTGCTAGTTATGCTTTTTCATGCAATCAGGGATTAAATTTCAAATTCACTGACACTGAAGATGAAACAGCTAATTACATGTAGTAATTGCATTTAAAATCCATGCCTTTGAATGCCTGATGAAATCTTTCTTAAAGGTTCTTGGAACCCAGCAAGTAAGGGGTGCTCAGTGGGTGCTACACCCCCAATTGCTCCCTCAGTGCCCCCTCAGAATGCAGCCTGTATGTTTGAAACAATATTTTTGCTTCCGAGAGAGATCCTTTCTTAAAGACCCAAAGCGTTATAAGCACTGAGGGCTAGCGAGATGGTTCCTCAGGTGTCTGTCATCAAAGCCTGATGTCCTGAGTTCAAATCCCCAGGTCCCACATGGTGAAGGAAAGAAATGGCTGCTGCAAGCTGTCTTCTGACTTCCACACAGGGTGTGTGTGTGTATGTGTGTGTGTATGTGTGTGTGTGTGCACATGCACTTGTGTGGATCTTTCTGTGTGTGTGTGTGCACGTACATGCATCTGTGTGGTTCTGTGTGTGTGTGTGTGCGCGCACATGCACTTGTGTGGATCTGTGTGTGTGTGTGCACATGCACTTGTGTGGATCTGTGTGTGTGTGTGCACATGCACTTGTGTAGATCTCTGTGTGTGTGTGTGGGTGTGTGTGCACATGCACTTGTGTGGATCTGTGTGTGTGTGCACATGCACTTGTGTGTATCTGTGTGTGTGTGTGCACGTGCACTTGTGTAGATCTGTGTGTGTGGTGGGGGTGTGTGCGTGCACATGCACTTGTGTGGATCTGTGTGTGTGTGTGTGCACATGCACTTGTGTGGATCTGTGTGTGTGTGTGTGTGTGCACGTACATGCATCTGTGTGGTTCTCTGTGTGTGTGTGCACATGCACTTGTGTGGATCTCTGTGTGTGTGTGGGTGTGTGTGCATGTGCACATGGGCCTGTGTGGTTCTGTGTGTGTGTGTGTGTGTATGCCTGCGTGTGTCTCTGTGTGTACGCATGTGTTGTGTACATGGAAGTCCAAGGATAATATTGTGGAGTGGGGTCTCTACTTCCACTTCGTGGGTTCCAGAGGTTGAATTCAGGTTCTCAGAACCAGCAGCAAGCACCTTCACCCACTGATCCATCTCACTAGGCCCCTGGAATTTTAAAACATTAGCAACTGTATTAGCCACTTTTTTCCCTTGCTGTGACAAAATACCCAGCCAAAGTGACTTAAGGAAAGAAGATTTTCTTTGTCACACAGTTTCCGACTGCACAGCCCTTCATGGTGGCCGAGCACGAGGCAGCTGGCCACATGGCACCCGCAGTCAGGAAGCAGCTCAGCTCACTTTCTCCTTTTTTCTCTTCCTTCCTTCCTCCTTCTTTTTGTCCTACTTTGTTTTTGAGACAATGTCTCACTATGTAGCTCAGGCTACCCTGGAACTCACTGTGTAGACCAGGCTGACCTCAAACCCACAGAGCTTCTGCCTTCTGAGTGCTGGGATTAAAGGTGTGCGCCGCCACCTCCAGACTCACTTTCTCCTTTTAATTCAGTCCAGGACCTCATCCTGGGGTGCTGCCACCAACTGTCATTCTCCCCTGTTAGTCCAAACTCTCATGGATACTTCCAATGGTGTTTCCATGGTGATTTTAAGATTTATTTATTTATTATGTATAAAGTGGTCCACCTGTTACACCTCCAGGCCAGAAGAGGGCACCAGATCTCATTATAGACGTTTGTAAACTGCCATGTGGTTGTTGGGAAGAGCAGATAGAGCTCTTATCTGCTGAGCCATCTCTCCAACCGTCCACAGTGATTCTTTCTTTCTTTAAAGATTTATTCATTTATTATTATGTATACAGGGCTCTGCCTGCATGTACACCTGCATGCTAGAAGAGGGTACCAGGTCTCACTATAGTTGCGAGTCATCATGTGGTTGCTGGGAATTGAACTCAGGACCTCTGGAAGAGCAGACAGTGCTCTTAACCTCTGAGCCATCTCTCCAGCCCCCCACGGTGATTCTAAACCCAGCCAAGTTGATAGCGAAGTGTCACCCGTCCATCAGAGGAGAAGAATGCACAGGAGTTTTGTGTATTTTCTGCACAGTATTTTTAGATTAATCATCGAAATGTCTATAACTGTATCTTTAAATATGCACTGGATTTTGCAGTGCTCAGAATCATCCTTTCTCTGACTTTTTGTCTTATTTTGTGTATATATGTGGGTTTTGTTTACCTTGGCTTTTTATTTGTTTGTTTGATTTGGGACAGATTTTCATTATATATCTCTGGCTGAACTCGGATGCACAGAGACCTATCTCTCTCGAGTACCCAGTACAGGGAATAAAGGTGTGTGCTGCCATGCCCAGCGCAAGGACTTTGTCTGTGCATCATGTATATGCAGTGCCTGAGGAGGCCAGAAGAGGGCACCAAATCCCTCGGAGCGGGAGTTAAGGAGGTTGTGTGAGGAGCCACCTTGTTGGTACTAGGAATTGACTTTGGGTCCCCTGAGTGGTCCATCTCTCCAGCCCCTGACTCATCGTTTCAAACATCAGTTACAAAATAGACTCAGTCGTCAGGGCGTGTTCTCATAGCTCACCGAGCATCTCTCACATCTGGGAGCAGGAAGGCGTACGGCCCCACCCACGGCTCCTGGGCTGTGTGGGATGTTTGGAGCTACTCCATGGCTGGTCTGGCCTCCTGGAGCTCTCCCAGCTGGACAGAAAACGAAGGACGTTGTGTCAGATGAGTCATTGCAAATGCTGCTCTGAAGAGGCACTTCCTTCTGGTAATTAATGAAAGACTCACAGGAAGAAGGCTTCTGAGGTAATTAGCAGGCGGTCTGGAGTGGGAACTTTGAGTTTTCTCATTGTTAAGTTAATCTCAGCCAAGGGAAGATAATTTACTTGTGTATGGTGTGTGTGTGTGTGTGCGTGTGCGTGTGTGTGTGTGTGTGTGTGTGTGTGTGTGTGTGCGCGCGTGCACCACACATCAGCCTCCAGTGTTGTTCCTCAGGAGCTGGCAGGGTTCTCGGTGGGACCCCAGGGATCTTCTTGTCTCCACAGCCCCAGGAAGTGATTACAAGGGCATCCCACACCCAGAGTTTCACATGAGTTCTAGGACCTCATATTTGCATGGCAGGCACTTAGCCAACCAAACCATCTCGGCATTTTGACAAAAGCCAAAACTGCCTCAGAGAAACTATAAGCTGATCCTTGTCAGAACACATCGTGCCTCTGTGCAATGGCAACTGTCAGCCTTTCCGCAGCACCAAATGCCACAGGAAACCTGGAGTCTGCCTGTGAACTCCCAGTAGAGTCCCTGCTCCTGGAAAGGCCCCCTCTCCAGAAACACTTGCTTGGCACTCCGGTTTGTCAGCACGTGGCTCAGCTTGCATCTGGGATGCGGTGACGGTTCCAGTCTGTATGCAAATTAACCAGACAGCACGAATGCAAATGTTTATGGTTGGGTCCTAAGCCCAGCGCCTTTCTGCTCTTGTTTCGTTTTCAGAGAATAATGAGATGTTTCTCTATAGACTTTCCTACGAGCCCTAAATCTCGTTCCTGCAGAAAACACTTCAATCTCACACTATACCTGATGACCTTGGATCTGGAAACACCATCTGGAGGGGAAGTAGACTCACTAGGTTAGCACAGACTTATTGGCCCACCCTCCCCCTCGTTCAGTGTCTTTTGGGCACGTGTGTGTGTGACACGGATGCTGGGTGCCTTCCTCAGATTCTCCCCACCTTTTTGTTTGTTCGCTTTGAGGCAGTGTCTCGACACGCCGCTCTAGCTACCCTAGAACTCACTATGTAGACCGAGCTGGCCTTGAACTCACACATCTCTGCCTGCCTCTGCTTCTTGAGTACTGGGATTAAAGGCGCAGTACCGTTGCGCCTGGCTCCTTTTTAATCCCCCTCTCACTGGCACTGGGACCTGGATCTGGCTGGTTTAGCTAGGCTGACCAACCAGCGAGATCCAAGGCCCCACCTTTCTTCTTCTCCCCAGCACTGTGATTACAGATTGTGATGCTGCAACCGTTTTCCTGTGGGTGTTGGGGATCCGAACTGAAGTCCTTGCATGTGTGTGTGTGTGCGCGCGCGCGCGCCCGTGTGCATGTCCAGCGCCGACCTATCTCCCTAACCCTGACTGTGGTTTTAATATTTGTCCCCATTAAGGTTCAAGTAAAATGTGTCCCCCACAGGCTCATGAGCTTGAACATGTGGTTGCCAGCTTGTAACGCTGTTCAGGCAGGCTATGGGGCCCTGAGGAAGGGAGCCTATGTAGGTAAAGTGGAAGACAGACCTTAAGGGTTACAGCCCCACCCTGCTTCTAGCCCCCCTCTCCTCATCTCCACCTCAACCTCGTCCCTCTGTTTTGTGATCCCTGAGATGTGAGGAAGCAGTCTCTAGCCCTCATGTCTGTCTGCGGCAGCGCCTTCTCCACACCCAGAGCTCAGACCATGGGTCACGGTTCTTTTTGTCAAGCATTCTGCCACAGCAATGAAGAAACTAATTAATAACTAATTCTTTCCTGGGCGTGGTGGTGGCGCACACCTTTGATCCCAACCCTCGGGAGGCAGAGGCAGGCGGATCTCTGTGAGTTCGAGACCAGCCTGGTCTACAAAGTGAGTCCAGGATAGCCAAGACTACACAGAGAAACCCTGTCTTGAAAAAAATTAAAAAATAAATAACCAAGTCTTTTCCGCAATTGTTGTCCCGCGTTTTGCTTCGGCCAAAGGACAAGATCTCGCTTTACCACCATGCCAAATTGCAGCTTTACTGTGCAATCCCAACCCTGTTGTGGGTACTGCTAGTGCGGCTCTGGCTGGCTCTGGCCTCCTAGAACACCTCCTCCAGTCTCTAAAGCTCTTTGAGTTTCCATTTTCCTGGCTTCGAAATGCGGGGGCAGGGTGAGGCTATTTCTAGTTCTTTCTAAACCTGTGTGTTTTGGTTCTAAAGCAAGACTGTGTCAGCGGATACGGTGTTAAATGAATCAAGGTCTTCTACCCGCGCGTCTGGGTGTGAAACCTGCCACCTTTGGCTCCCTCCCTCCTCTTCCTTTGTCTAGGACCTACCTCCTGTTCCAACCTTTCCTGGTTTTATAGGCCACGTGAGCAGGCCATCATCTTCAGTAGGACGTGCTGGTGGGAGGGCTGGCCTATCACTCACTGACCCAGGTTCTCCTTGAGGTCACCTCTACCTGAATACTGCTCCCAGGAGACCTAAGACCACAGACGCTGTGAATACTTTTCTCTAGGGGAGAAACAGAACATTTCTTTGAAAGCTTATACTTTCATCTTTTAAAAGTTGACAGCAAAAAATTCATTCCATCCGTAGGATATTAATTTGCTTTGTTATTAAAATGAGGTTTTAAACGAACCACTCGGTGAGACCGAAGCCCAGAGTTGTCGTAGAACCCAGAATGCCTTCTCTGTCCACACATTTCTTCTTTTTTTAAAAAAGATTTATTTATTATGTATATAGTGGTCTGCCCGCATGTAACACCTGCAGCCCACCTGCAGGCCAGAAGAGAGCACCAGATCTCATTGTAGATGGTTGTGAGCCATCATGTGGTTTTCCTGGGTATTGAGCTCAGGACCTTTGGAAGAGCAGGTAGTGCTCTTAACTCTGAGCCATCTCTCCAGCCCCCTCGACACACTTCTTAAGCTGCCTCTGAAACATTCTCTTCGATTAGAGGCATGGAGTCAGTGTGCTGACGATCTATGTAGGTTTAAGGCGTGCTCCCAGGCCAAGGACCAATCAGAAGACAAAGGAAAGGGGGCGGTGAATCCTGGTCCTCACTATGATTGGCTTGAGACCCTCCTGGGGGACTAGCTGGAGGAAGCGTCCCCTCGGAGCTTGTCTTTGAGGCCCGTCACATGCTCAGTGTCCTTCCGTGTTATTATAGTTCTCGCCCCCGCACCCCACCCCGTCCCAAGCCACGCTTTCAACTTCTCTGCCCCACCACAGCCTCCCTACCACAACAACGACACGTCTACACCGTGAGCCCAGGCAGATCTTCCTCCCCCCCACCCCCTCCGTCGTCGGTGTTAAGTACGGTGGCCAATGTACTCAAACAACTGAAAACATCACCAGAGTAGAAATGTGTGAACGCGGGGTGGGAAGAATGGACGATGAGCTTGACGCCTGGATAGGACGTGAGTGGGAAGAAGGGCACAGAGAGGGGCAGAGAAAGAGAGCCCTCCACGTGAAGCCTTCAGGTGGACTCCCTTCTGGGTGCTGAAGCTGTGACCGTTTGGGAGTGGAAGGCAGGGGGCGCTTAGGTGATGGGAGGGGACCAGGCAGGAGCAGATGCTCAGGCTGCTGCTGTGTGGGGCAGCGTCAGGAGGTAGGGGGTGCTGGCCAGGGGCCACTGCTCAGGTCTAGGGTCTAGCTGACTCACTTCCCCACTGTTCTCACCTCCAAGGCCCGTTTCCATGGAGTCCTGTAGAGCCTCAGCTCCCCAGTGCGAGCATTCCTGACTGATGTACCTACCCTATTCTGTTTCATCCTTGCAATCACCCTGCAAGAGGAGCCTCAGGATTAGCTTTTCACGGGCCACTTAGGTTTCAGGGAAGGAATGAGGCTTGGTGAGAAAGTTGCCGCAAATCGAGTCACGAATCCTTGTACCTTGGTTCAAGTTCAGATCCGATTTCAAAGCCCAGGGTCTTGGGCGTCTCTCCAGTGGTACCCCGAGTGCACTTTCCCAGGGCGCCAATAACAAAGGTGCCACAACCCACGCAGCTTTGAATGACAGAAACTGATTGTCTTACGGTTTGGGAGACAGGAAGCTGAGATCAAGGGGGTCACCAGGGCCACCTGCTTCAGAAACCTACACGGATCGGCCTCTTCCAGGCACGCTTGCACGCTGCAGCATTTCAGCCCTCCATCCTTCCGCCCATGTCCTGCCTGGGTCTCTTCTATTTTCCCAAGGACATAGTCACACTAGGTCGGGCCCCTCTCTCCACTCCTCAAGATCGTTTGTTCTCTTGCTAGTACACACAAAAACTCTCCTTCCTCACAAAGCCAAGTTCACAAGACTCGGGACTGGTTCACAATCTTTCCCTAAAGGGAAGCAGTTCAAGGCACCACATAGTGTCTCCTCAGAGAACAAACCTATGGAAGAGAACCAAGACAGGGCGAGCCCAGCCAGGAAGGTAAACAACTCAGACCGCCCCTGTCTCTCCCCTCCCTGCTCCCTTTTGTGTGAGTGAGTGTGTGTGTGTGTCTCTGTGTGTGTGTGTGTCTGTGTGTGTGAGTGAGTGTGTGTGTATGTGTGTGTGTGTGCATGTCTGTGTCTCTGTGTGTGTGTGTGTATCAGGTTGTGACAAGGTAAGGCGCTCACAGAACATAGTGCTAACTTAAGAAGGATTATTAAGCCAGGTATTTACGGTTTATTTCTGTTTGTTTTGAGACGGGGCTTCAGGTAGCCCAGGCTAGCCGAGTCTGGCCTTGAACTTCTGTTCCTTTTGCCCTTACTTCCTGAGGCCTGGGTTATAGGGATGTACCAGCATGCCTGGTTTATGCACTGCAGGGGACCAAACCCCCCGGGTTCACACATGTTAGAGAAACTTCCCACCAACTAACCTGCATCCAGACCCAGATAGTTAAATTTTTGATAAACTGCTCCAAATAAGATCACACAGAAGCCCCCAAAAATCGGCAGAAGAAAGGAACGGAGGGAAAAGAGAGGCAACCTGCTGAGATCAACAGAAATGGCCATTTGTTCCCCGGGTGGCCAAACAGGACGGCCACAGCATGTTTCCCCAGGAAGCGTCCCTGCCCTGCTCCGTTGTGCATGTCTGTTTGCACCAAAGCGCCTGCTCCACGTTCCTCCTCCCGACTTCTGCTCTGTGTCTTTGGGTGAGTTTGGGTGAAAAGGTAAGTTTGCTTATAAGACAAGGCCCAAGAGCCAAGATATCTGGCCAGCACCTTCATCTCGGACATCTGCAGTAAATCGTTTAAAGCTAACACCCTTGGGGGAAAAAACAGACGCCAATAAGCCACAAACCGGGAGAGGACGGGATGTAGCTAAGCAGGTCAAAAGTAGTATTGTTAGCAGGAAGCCTCCTTTTGGCCTCTTGGTCTTGTTAGGGAAAGAATTTAAAGATGGGCTCAGAAGGATGGTCAAGGCCAATTCTGTTGAAGTTTTTTTTTGGGGGGGGGGGGGAAACAACAGGGCAAACCAACGTCCAATCCCAGCAATGGCCAGGGGGCAGGGAGATGGAATCAGGTTTTTCGGTTAGGCATGGGGGTCAGAGAAACAGAGGGAAAGTCCAGAGCATCAGGAAAAGCCTGCCCACATGCTGAGGCAACGCCCTGCATTCAAAGGGCCCTGGTGCCAGGCTCTTGCGTCCAGTGGAAAAGATTACACCAGAGACACGGGGTAGAAATAAAAGTGGACACAGCCTAATAAGAAATGAAATAAGAAATGAAGTCGGGCGTGGTGGCACACACCTGTAATCCTAGTACTCGGGAGTCAGGCAGATCGCTGTGAGTTCGAGGCCAGCCTGGTCTACAAAGTGAGTCTAGGACAGCCAAGGCTATTACACAGACAAGCCCTGTCTTGAAAAACAAAACAAAACAAAACAAACAAACAAAAAAGAACTTCCAATAATCAGGAATGGTCTCTGAGCTGAGGAAAGACCCTAAAAAGTGTGGGCCACATGGCCTCCAACCCTTTATAGGGCGTTTGCATGATGCCCAGGTCTCCCAAGTCGGTGTGCCCTGGCCTTCTCTCAAGCATGCTGGGTAAATGGCTCCAGAGGCAGAAGCACTTGAGAGGGCCTGAGCGCCAGTCTCAGATCCCACCTCATCCGACATGACAGCATGGCTGCCTGTACCCAGCACTCCTCTGGGCAGCGGAGGGTGGAGGCCAGAGGGTTGCTGTAAGCTAGGCTGGCCTGTGCATCAGCAAACGAGACTATGTCTCAACCAAAGCAATGATGAGGACTGTACTGGAGGCTGATCTCTGGTACACACACACACACACACACACACACACACACACACACACACGCACGCATAACATTCTGGGTTACGCACTGAGTTTTGGGAATTTATCACTTAAAGTAAATCCTCTCTCTTTCCTGTGTGTGTGTGTGTGTGTGTGTGGTGTGCATGGGTGTGCATGTGTCTGTGGGTGCACCTGTGGATGTCCTGAATCCACTTGCAGTGTGATTGTGCTGCAGAGCTCAGACACAACTGTGTCTCCACCCCAACTATGTCTTCAGATATGCAGGAGCGGTGAGTGGGAAGGGAGGAGAGTTCATGGCAACTTCTGGTAAACAAACAGATGCCCAGTGTGGTGAGCTCCTGTGTCAGGCTTGGTTCTGATATTTGCTTGCTCGTTTGTTTCTGAGACAGGATTTCTCTGTATGCCCCTGGATGTCCTGGAACTCACTCTGTAGACCAGGCTGGCCTTGAATTCAGAGATCTGTCTACCTCTGCCTCCCCGAGTGCTGGCATTAAAGGCGTGCGCCACCACCCGGCACATTTCTAACATCCTTCATCCCACCTAGACTTCTGCCACAGCAGCAGAGGAAAGGAAGACCGCCAATGCTGCTTCCTAGAGCTGCGAGTCCTAGTGGTGTGTGCAGGAGTTCAGTGGATCTGTGTCTGTGTGTCTGTCTGTAGGAAACATTTAGAGAGAAAAAGCTCTTTGTGAGTTGCAGTTTGCTTATCCAGTCTGGGCCAGGCCTCTCTTTCTCTTCTTTCCTCGGCCACAGGGCTACATTGCCATCCAACAAAGTGAGACTGGGTTTATTTTATTTTATTATTTTAAAAAAGTGTGTGTACATGTTTTGCCTGCGTATGTGTGTGTGCACGTGTGCGCAACCAATATACATGCCCAAAGAGGCCAGAAGAAGCAGACCTGGACCTGACCTACAGATGTTTGTGAGCTGCCATGTGGGTGCTGGGAACCAAACCCAGGTGCTCTGCAAGAGCAGCTAGCGCCCTTAAACACTGAGCTATCTCTCTAGCCCCAATTTTTAGTTATATTCTTTGAGACGAGGTCTCACTACATAGCCCAGGCTGGCTTTGAACCTGCCACTTTCTCAAGTGGGCTTTGCAGACGCTGGGCTGACAGACGTGTGCCTCCAACCCAGCTCCTTACTGGTAGGAGGAGCCTGAATTTTGTGAGGCCTCTGGTTAACTGCTGAGCTGCTCTCCTCATAACTCTTCAAACTCCATCCGCTAAACTGCATCGATCGGATGGACAACAAAGCACAGGAGAGATTTTCCTCCTGTCCTCCTCTATTGTGTGTGTGTGTGTGTGTGTGTGTGTGTGTGTGTGTGAGTGTGTGTGCTCTGGGTGTAAAAGAACAGTCTTCAGGGGATCACTCTGAAGAGTTCTTGGCCAGAGGATGGAAATCGGTATTGAAACTTAAATAGACTCTGATTGGAGGACACACAACACAGACACACACACACACACCACATAAACACACACCCCACACATACATAGACACACACACGCGCGCGCGCGCGCACACACACACAGAGACACACACACCCCCCACATAAACACACACCCCACACATACATAGACACACACACACGCGCGCGCGCGCGCGCGCACACCCTGCCCGGTCCCTCAGGCATACTACAGGAGCTGCAACGGAGGGGGTTTCCCACCATCTAGCCATTGCCCCTCGTCACTGCACAAACCTCACCAGCCACTTGCAAAACGAGCGCAATCCAACAAGCCCACCTCCCCAGGGAGCATGCGCACTGAGATGACGGACAGCCCGAGCTCGCCCAGGCACTGGTTGGACTAACGCAGGGCGGAAATGTGGCTGGTTTGCCAGGCTTCTCTACGGAATGAAAACCGGAAGTTGCTCTTGGACTTCCTTGGCCCTCTGACATACAGGGAGTCATGATGGGAGTCCCCGGAAGCAGCGATAGCAAGCGGTACCGAACACACGAGAGACCTGTGGCGTCCTCCGCTGGTCCTGTTCCTGACTCAGACACATACTTGTGGCCTCTTGCTTACCTTCACTTCCCTTAAGGTGAGACAGAAAGACAAGAAAAATGAAGGGACTCTGGGGAGAAAGGGGGTGCTCCTCAACCCCAGAGTCCAGTGGGTGTCTCTCTCTCTCCCGTTGAGAAGCAAGAATCTCCAAACAGTCAACAACAGCTTAAGGCTTCCCAGCTGTCAGCTGCAGTGTTCTAGGAACCTCCCCAGAAGTCCTGTAGACAGGGAAGGGACATACCCTAACCTCTTGTGCAACCCTGCTGGTTCCTGGTTTAACTTATCGGATCGTGTCCCATCCAAGTCACCTCCAGAGCCACCTTAAATATCTCAATTACTGGGGTGGGGGGAGGGAAACAGATTTCATGTGAACCCTCTGAGATGTGAGTTGTCAGTCATCAAAATGGTATGTACGCCTCCGCCTTGGGCAGACCGTGCTCTCGGGTTGTCTATCTCTTCCCCAAACTACTTCTTCTTCTTCTTCTTCTTCTTCTTCTTCTCTTCTTCTTCTTCTTCTTCTTCTTCTTCTTCTTCTTCTTCTTCTTCTTCTTCTATTTTAGTAAACTACAACCCTGATTCCCACTGGTTTGTCCTGAACTCCTCTCTGCATTGAAGCCAAGGATCTGTGTTCCTTGAGTCAAGGCCCCTGAAAGGTTGAGGGAACTCCTTGGGCTGCTGCAGGTGACAGCTGGAGCCCTGCCTCCCACCCTGCTGTCACTGACACACCTCTGCCAATGTGGAGACCCTCCTGCCAAGCATTTGTCTTCCTTGGATGCAGTGGGGCAGGGGCATATTAGGGCAGGAGCGACCTGGTTACTCTCTGGATTCTTGGTCTTCGGCTGTTTTCTGTGGCTCGGAGCCGGACTGAGAAGAGGGTTTACAGCCGACATCTTCATCTGCAGCATGACACACAGGGACCTTTTTTTTTTTTTTAGAAAATAGAAAGAAAGTCTTCCACATTTATTTTAGGTCTCCTGACTTGTTTTTTTAAGCTTTATTTTTGTCTATGTCCATGTGTCTACGTACGCCCCTTGTGGGTGCCCAGAAGAGGGAGTTGAAATCCTTTGGAGCTGGAGTTACAGGCAGTTGTGAGCCACCTGCCGTGGATGCTGGGAACTGAGTGTGGGTCCTCTGGGAGAGCAACAGGTGCTCCTAACTGCTGTGTGGGCTCAGTCCCAGGCTCTCTGAATTCTGAAGTCTTACTTTTCCAGCCTGTGATTTCGTCTATGACCATTTCCGTTTAGCTTGGGAAGCGCTGGAGGGCTTGGGAAACGACAAAGCAGGCGAGAACATCTGATGATCTAGCAATACTGGAGTTCAAATCTCCAGCTCTCGTGTAGGGAGCTGGATATGGCCACATTCACCTGCAGCCTCAGTGCTGTGAGCAGCAGAGACAGGAGGATCGCTGGGGCTTGCTGACTGCCAGCCCAGCTCCAGGGTCACAGAGAGACTATGCTGTAAGGTGACAAGGCAGAGAGTGATGGAGCTGGACCCCTGCCTTCCTCCTGTGACATGAGCACAGGTGTGCAAAGCAACTCAGAGGCATGTGTGTCCTCTCCTCCCTCCCCCCCACTCTCCCCCCCCCTTCTGTCCTGACTTCGTGAAGTTCCATGAGTCCATGAAACTTTGGTGATGAGAAACAAGCCCAGGCTTTGACGTGAGACACACTCTAACTCTCTAAATGTAGGTTCCTCGTGTGAAACCCGAGGTGCAGAGCTGGGAGGTGGCTGGTAAAGTACTTGCCTTAAAATCACAAAGACTTAAGTTCAACGCCCAGAATCTACATTAAAGGGGGACAGAAAAGGCTAGAAATGTTGGCATGTACTTGTAATCCCAGTACTGGGGACGGGTCGATGACAGAGCCCTGGGCCTCACTGACCAGTCAGCCTAGTCTGCTTGCTGAGCTCAGACCAGACAGTATCAACAACAACAAAGATGGACAGTGCTTGAGGACAGGCTCCCAAGGTGGCTGTGTGGCCTTCATACATGTGTGAGCACATACAAGCAAACACACACACACCCATACACACATACACACATACAATCGGGCTCAGCCACAGGGAAGCCTTGGGCTGTGGAGTAGGAGACCCCTTATGTAACATAACCTGCCTGGTGTGGTGCGGGTGCCAACCCAGCTGCATTTTTATCTACACGAGTTTCTGATGGGTCAAAAGCACAGGCCATAATAAACATAGCGTTGCCTCTGTCTTCGCTTCCTTTCACTCCTGGGGTCCTGCCTCAGACATGGAATCAGCAGTAACTGTCAGAGGACCTTATTGAAAGTGCCACTCATCCTCCATTCAAGAATGCGATGAGTAATTATTCATTGCTTTTTGGAACCGAAGGCAAGGACAGGGCTCCCTGCCTAAAAGCCAGCACTTGACAAGAGTGGACTTCAAACTGCCAGGTTTTGGTCATGGCCTGGCTCCCACGGGATGCATCCCAGGTCTCAGATGTGCGGGGCTGAGAGGCATGCTTGCTTCATGTGGAGCGGCTGGTTCTGTGCCCGGCACGGCAGGCAGCATTGGATCTCTGGGAGTTATTTCCCTGCATGGGTGGCCGAGTCCTTTGGCCTCTAGCCCCGTGGCTCATTCCTGCACTCTGGGCAAACAGTAACCACCCCAGTGCAAGTTTTCTTTTGTGCCTCAATGACATGAGCAACTCATTAATTCTACAGGGCTGAGGTTGGGGGATTACGTCAGCCTTACATCCCACTGCGAGTGGTCTAAATGCCTGGGTAGCCGCGTTTGCCAGGAATGCAGACCTATTAATACGTAGTTCTGGTGTATGCGTCTCCCCCACAGACTGTGCTCTTCCAGGACAGCAGGTTTCCAAGTGGAAGCTCAGTGTCCAGTTAGGACACATGCAGGCGACAGGCTGCAGGACTCTTCTGACCAAGAGCCTCTTCATGGTAGGTGAGATGGCACTGGTGTGTCCCCAGGAGGAACGGCAAGGCAGAGCTAAGCCATGTGGTGTGGAGTTTCACACACTTCTCCAAAGACTAGCTTCCTGTGGTGTAGACTGGACTGCTGCCGGAGGGGATGGTGGTGGTGAGGGGTGGGGTGTCAGACCAGGAAGGCACAGTGACACACATCCTGAGGCCCTGAGCCGGGTGCCTGCACGGTGGGGGCCGAGTGCCATCTGGTGGCCACAGGTTGACATTGCAGGCACCATCCGGGCCTTTTTCTCATTAATGGAGAATTGGTAGAAGGGACTCAATGGGGGCCATGAGACCCCAAAGGAAGACAGGGCGGGGGAAGGGGCGGATGTGCCGGGTCCCATTCTACCTCTGAACAGTCACTGACTCACACCCACCTTGAATCCATAATGACTTCATGGCATCAACACCAAACTTGCTTTGTTTTTAAAGACAGAGTCTCAGGCTTGCTGTGTATTCAAGAATGACCTTGGGTTTCTGCCTCTCCTGCTTTCCCCTCCTCAAAGCTTGGGTTATAGCTGCACATCGTCACACCATGGCACTGGGAACCAAACCCACGGCTTCTCAAATGCTAAGCAAGCGTGCCGGCGACTCGGCTGCACCCCCAGCCCCAGGGCCAGCACTCTCAACAGCACATGAGCGTGGAGCTCCGAGCAGTCTGCCCTGGCTTAGGCCCTCAGACCTTGTTTTCCCATCATGAGCCCCCAACACTTGAGCACCGAGTCCCTGTCCCACCACTGCCTGAAACATACATATCTTCTGAACCCCACACTCCCCAAGCTCTGTCTGTGGACATCTTCACACCCTCAGAATGCCAGCCTCAGGGCCGATAGAACAGGCCAGGGGTATCGCAAGAGCCTCTCACACCCTGAGGAGGCCGTGGGTGTAGAAGCACCGAGGTGTGACTGATGTTGAACCCACTTCCCACCCCCAGGCCCGTGAGGTGCATTGGTAAAACGTTAGGTAGGGAGCACCAGTCCGTCCCACTTGCCTGATAGGTGACCAGGTAGCTGTCTTTTCAAAACAGGAAGATGTCTCTGGCTGCTGTAGTCAGGTCGACTGATGTGAATTAATCTTTTCTTTTTTCTGGAGGCGGCGAGCCTGAGGTCAAGGTGTCCTTAGAGTTGGTGTCTCTGGAGACGTCCCGTTGGATCGCACAGCTGCTGCCTCCCTGTGTCCTCACTGCCTGTCCTGTGACCAGCTGGACCCTAATCACCTCCTCATATGGGCATTAGTCACACGGAACTAGGAGATAATCTCCCAGAGGCTTCCCTTTCCCTCAGTCACCCTTCAGAAGGCCTTGTTTCCAGACGCTCCCCGTCTGGGGGTTAAGACGTGAGCGTTCTGTTGTCACTGGCCCTTGGCTGTCCACTGGACTTGATGGCAGGATCCTATCGCTGAAGATGCCACACGCACAGGTTCCCGGAAATAGAGAAACCAAGTTAGTTCTGACCAGGAAGTTCTCACGGCACTGAAAGGTGAGAGGTCAAGTGGCCTTTCCAAGCTGAGACTCCTGTGAGTGGCAGTAATTGTTATGGGGGTTACCAACTGCTTCCCAGTTGGACTTAAGCCCACGCCACAGGAGTAACCAAGTGCCTGGTACCTCAAATTTGGCCAAGAACCCACGGGCGGGGCCGCGGGTGGGGGGGACACAGGACCCAGAGTGAAACTACTGTTTATTATTTTGCTAAATAATCAAACTGCCCTTTAAACCCCTATGTCTATGGCATAGATTAGCATAGCTCCTTCTCAGGGGACTGCCTTTGCACAGGAGATGGTGGTTAGCACAGAAACACACAACCAGGCGCAGGGCAGAGCAGACGGTGTTGGAGGGCTGAGCAGATGGGACATCTGTCTTCTTCTCCCTCCCCAAGGCTTGAAACAATCATGGAAGAGAACTGGACAGACCATAAGGGGGACAGTGAAAGTGTCTGCTGGACAGGACTGGACCGCTGCACTTAAGAGGTCACAGCCACTGCGGCTACCGCGCAAGATCAAGTCAGTGGACATTTGACAACTCAGGGGGTGAGGTCATGGGCTGTTGACACTTGAAGTCTTCTGGGGAGGAGAAATTAGCTCTCTTTAGGCGTCCAGCTCCTGGTGGGGTTAAGCATGTTCCTTGGCCAGCCTCACACTCTGGAGTAAATGGGCAGCACAAATTCTTCTGCTAAGGAAAAGAAAGTCAAGGAATAAACAAACAAAATCAAGGGTGTGCAGTGGCGCACGCCTGTAATCCCAGCACTTGGGAGGCAGAGGCAGATGGATCTCTGTGAGTTCAAGGCCAGCCTAGTCTACACAGAGAAACCCTGTCTCAACAAAACAAAACAAAACAAAACAAAAACCAAAATAAATCAAGGGCATGAAGTTGGGAGAGGGTAGAGATATGGGTGGATCTGGGAGGAGTTGGCCAAACAATGAGCATGAATATAATAAAAATACATTGCAACCATATATGAGAGTCTCAAGAAATTAATTAAAACATTAGGTATAAAAATACTTCACCATATGAATTTAGGGGGCCACAGCAATGTGGTATTTTAAGGGGTTGTTTCATTGGTGGTTTAATTTTTGAGGGGGTGCATGGAGACTCCTGGGGCTCAGGCCAGCTGCCAACTCACTATGTCACCTAGGATGGCCTTGAACTTTGATCCTCCCGCCTCTACCTCCCAAGTGCTGGGACTGCAGGTCTGTGCAGGACTGTGTCTGTTTTATATAGCTCTGGGGTTTAAACCTTTGGCTTTCCACATGCTGGGCAACCAGGCTACCAACTGGGACCTATCTCTAGCCCCTTGGTGAGATGCTGTGCCCTGGTGGAAGATGACACACTGCTGATGTAGAGCTTCTTCATGGTAGGCGAGATGGTGCTGGTGTGTCCTCAGGAGGAACGGCAGGCAGAGCTAAGCCGTGTGGTGTGGAGTTTCACATGCTTCTCCAAAGACTAGTTTCCTGTGGTGTAGACTGTGGACTGCTGCCTGAGGTGGTGGTGAGGTGTGAGGCAAGGAAGGCACAGTGACACACATGCTGAGGCGCTGGGCTGTGTGCCTGCACAGCGGTGCCATCTGGTGGTCATAGGTTGGCATTGCATGTCCTGGGCTGGTGTGTGTACAGCGGCACCATCTCGTGGTCACAGTTTGGCATTGCAGGCCCTGGGTGTGTGCCTTCACAGAGGCGTCATCTAGTGGTCACAGGTCGACATTACAGGCCCTGGGCTGTATGTCTTCACAGCGTCGCCATCTGGTGGTCTCAGGTCGACATTGCAGGGCAAACTGTAACCAACGGGCAATATATTGGTGCCGCCTGTGTTTGTAAATAAAGCTTTATTAGCACACAGCCTTATATATTATCTATGGTGACTTATATGTTCAGTGGCACAGTTGGGAGGCGGTAGTGACAAAAGTCATATGACTTGCAAAGCCTTTCATAGTTACTCATTACTTATTTATGGACAAACTGTGGACCCCTGCTCTACAACACACAGCTAATTTTGATCCTCTAGAGGCTCTGTACAGTTTTCTGGCTTTATGCTAATAGATAGCATTGCACAGGAACCCTCACCAAGACAAGAAGCCAGTCTCAGGCTGGGGTGCATTTCAGTGGTAGTGCTCTTCCCTAGCATGTACACATCCCCAGCCTTAAAGAGAAAGGGGAGGGCTGGAGAGATGGCTCAGAGGTTAAGAGCACTGGCTGACCTTCCAGAGGTCCTGAGTTCAATTCCCAGCAACCACATGGTGGCTCACAGTGTCTATAATGAGATCTGGTGCCCTCTTCTGGTGGGCAGGTGTGCATGCAGGCAGGACATTGTATACACAATAAATACATCTTTAAAAATAAAATAAAAGAGAAAAGAAAAGAAAATACATTTTGAAGCACTCAGAGTCATGACGTCTACCACCAACTTCCAAATGGCTCAAGCTGTATAAATATGTGTGTTTGCATATCTATGTGTGTACCTCACACAGGGAGGGGGGAGGGAAATACGAAAGGCTAGTCCAGCCGAAGGCCACAGGGTGCCCTTGGATGCTGGGTTATTTACTTAGTAAGACTGTAGCTTTGACATTTCCAGAATAAAAAGCGAGTGTGTTTATGCTATGCCCTGAGGTTGGCAGTCGCTGTCTCCACAGGGCTCCCTCCCCGTAGTCTGACTGCAAATGAGATGTTAATACTCTCAGAGGTCTCTTTGTCTGTTTGTTGTTGCTTTGGATTTCTTGTTTTTGTTTTGTACAGTTGGGCCTTTTGTGTGCTAGGAAAGGACTCTACACTGACCTACATTCCAAGCCCCCCTTTCAGATTTTTTTTTTTCAAAGTTTGAGACAGGGTCTTATGTATGCCAGGTTAGCCTCTAAATCACTATGTACCCAAGGCTGGCCATGAACTTCTTCAAGCTAGGCACCCTGTTGTCCTACAGGATGCTTTTCTGGCTGCTCTCCCTCCGTCTGTCTGTCTGTCTGTCTCTCTCTCTCTCTCTCTCTCTCTCTCTCTCTCTCTCTCTCCCTCTCTCTCCCTCTCTCTCTCTCTCTCTCTCTCTCTCTCTCTCTCTCTCTCTCTGTGTCGGGGGGGGGGGGGATGCCATACTCATGTGCAGGTCCCTGCAGTGGCCTGAGGAAGGTTTAAGATCCTGGATGCTGGAGCTGTGTGTGTGTGTGTGCATGTGTGTGTGTACACACATAGCACCTGGCATGGGTACTAGAAGTGGAACTCAGGTCCTCTGAAAGATCAGTACATATTCTTAACCACTGGGCCACATCTCTCCAGCCTCTCGTAGAGGGTGTTTTTAAAAAAGTAACGCTTGGTGCTGGTGGGGTAGCTCCGCAGTTAAGGCTTCATCCTGCTATTACACAGGACCTGAGTTTGGTTTCCAGAGCCCACATGAGGCCTCCAAGGCACCTGCAACTGATCGTACATACCCCCCCCACACACACACACGCAGACACACATGCACATAAATAATAATGGATTTTTTTTAAAAAGGAGTATATCTTTTGAGGTGAACCTGAGATCAGCTTATTGGCCACTCACATTTATGCTCCCATAGGCTGGGGGGCTGGGGTATAGATCCTGGGGTACCCGCACAGCTTGGTGTCTCAAGCTTCCATTGTCAGGGACCCCATGAACTCCAGTGTGATTGCCAGTGAGCCCGGGCTGTGAGATTGCCTCTTGTGCCTCCCTTTGCTGTGTGACAGGCTGGTAGCAGCTCAGGGGAAAAGTCAGCTGCATTCTCAGGTGTGGTGTCATTTAGCATAAAGGTTACGAATTGAAATTTTCTGCCTGAGGGAAACGGCGCGGGGGGGGGGGGGGGAAACCGAGGCTTTGCTGGAATCTGCCTGTTACATCTAAAAAACACACTAAAAATAACTAAAGGGAGTCAGCTACCACAGGCCTCCTGGGTTGCCCCATGGGAGTTCCTGAGTGGAGATTCTGTCATCCCAAGAGACTATTGTCAACAGCCCAGACCTGTTTGTGTAGAGCCTTCCGTTGCTTGCCTGGCAGCAGGCCTGGATCAGACTAGGGTACCCCTGAGAATCCCACAGAGGAGAGGAAATGTCATAGAGGTGAGTGCTCCAGAGGCAAGGTGTGGCCTCCGCTCAGAGACCAGAGCATCCATCAGTGGGAATCACCCAGCAACAGAAGTCTTTAACCACCACTGCCTCTGGCTCTGAAGAAAATGTCCAGTTGGACGTGATAAGCACTGTAATTCCAGGATCTGGAATTCAAGGCCATCCTTAGCTACCTATCTGGCCAAAGGGCAGCCTGGGCTATGTGAGATCTTGTCTCAAAAAAGGGGTGAGGGAGAGGGGAAACCTCCCTCTTCTCACTCCGACTCTTCATCTCTCTGGACTTCATCTAATCTTCCTGTAGGCCAGTGAAGTTCAGCTCGTAATATAATTCAGCTTGTAATATAATTTTACAAATCAGATCACCAGGTGGCACTGGCTTGGATGAGTCTTTCGACTCCTGTGGGATAGAAATCAGACACAAGTCGGCTTTGAACTGAAGGAACTCGAACACTTACTACAGAAGAGTAGCCGCGGGGGTGGGGGGCTGGGGGCAGGCGGTAACCCAGCAGGCAGAGGAAAGTGAGCCTCCCGCCTTGGATGGCTAGTGCGCATGCTCACTCTGCACAGACTCCAGGCCAGGCTTGTGCCGGGCCATCCCAGCCCCGCCCCACCCGAGGTGGAGATCCTCTCAGGGACAGCCCCTCTGTCAAGTTTGTTGCCATCTTAGTCACCGCTCTTTTTTTTTTTTTTTTTTTTTTTTTTTTTTTTTAAGATTTATTTATTATTATGAATACACTGCTCTGTCTGCACGTACACACCTGCAGGCCAGACACAAGAGGGCATCAGATCACATTATAGATGGCTGTGAGCCACAATGTGGGTTGCTGGGAACTGAACTCAGGACCTCTGGAAGAGCAGTCAGTGCTCTTAACCTCTGAGCCATCTCTCCAGTGCCTCTTAATTAGTTTTCCCAAAGCTCCTTTTTCTCCTGCATGCTTCCCTGGCTCCCTCTGCTGTGTTTACGGCTGTAAGCAGACTGCTGGCACCTGGTCCCACACACCAAGTGAGTGCCCCGTTAGTTTTTGTCAATTTGACATAAGTCACCCAGGATGAGGAAACGTCAGATGAGCAAATGCCGTCATCAGACTGGTGTGGAGGCAAGCCTGTGGCATTTTTTTTTTTTTTTATTAATGATTGATATGAGAAGGCCCGGCCTGCCGTGGGTGGGGCCAGCCCAGGCAGGTGGTCCTGAGTCTGTAAGAAAGCAGGTTGAGCAAGCCGTGGAGAGCGAGCTAGTGAGCAGCGGCCCCTGTGGCCTCTGTTTCAGTTTCTGCCTCCAGGTCCCTGCCCCGAGTTCTTGCGTTGGTTCACAGTATGTATAAGCCAAATAAACCCTTCCTCTTACAAGTTGCTATGGTCTGGGTCTTTATCACAGTGATATGAACCCAACAAGCGAACACCTTCAGTGTGTTCCACCTCTGTTAACTTGATCTCAGCCCCTTCCTCGGTGCTGTTAAGGGCCTCTCCCTCTCTGGTGCGCTCGCCCTTTCTCCTCTCTCTCTCTCTCTCCCTCCCTCCCTCCCTCCCTCCCTCCCTCTCTAGCTCTTGCTTGCTCACTCTCCCTCCCCACCCCACCCCCCTGCTTCCTGGCAGCTTTGCTCCACCCACCATGATATTCTGCCTGACTATAGGAATAGAGTGAGCTGACCATGGACTAAATCCTGAGTCCAAATAAGCCTTTCTTTTCTTTTTTTTTTTTTTTTTTTTTTTTAAACCTTCTCTCAGGCTGGAGAGACGGCTCAGAGGTTAAGAGCACTGACTGATCTTCCAAAGGTCCTGAGTTCAATTCCCAGCAACCACACAGTGGCTCACAACCATCTATAATGAGATCTGGCGCCCTCCTCTGGCCTGCAGGTGTACATGCAGGCAGAGCACTGTATACATAGTAATAAATAAATCTTTAAAAAAAAGACTTCTCTCAATTTAAATTGTTCTGTCACAGCAATGAAAAATCAACCCATAGCAATGTAAACCATGCCAGCAAACTGCCCTTACAAAAGTCAAGATGCAGAATTTTATGTTATCTTCAATTTGCTTTTTTTCCTCTCTCTCAGTTTTTCAACACAGGGTTTCTCTGTGTAGCCTTGGCTGTCCTGGACTTGCTTTGTAGACCAGGCTGGCCTCAAACTCACAGCGATCTGCCTTCCTCTGCCTCCCGAGTGCTGGGATTAAAGGCGTGTGCCACCATGACCGGCCCCCTTAACACTTTTTTAAAAGGTGCCTTACTAAAGCCTTGTGGTGGTGGTACTCACCTTTAATCCCAGCACTCAGGAGGCAGACACAGGCAGATCTTTGATTTAGAGGCCAACTTGATCTATAGAGTGAGTTCCAAGACAGATGGGTACACAGAGATATCTTGTCTCAAAAAAAATTGCTTTTCTCAAGGTTTTTAAATTTTTATTTACCTTTATTTTATGTGCATTGGTGTTTTGCCTGCATGTATGTCTGTGTGGGAGTTTCAGATCTTTAGAGTTATAGACAGTTTTGCACTGCCATGTGGTTGCTGGGATTTGAACCAGGGTCCTTTGGAAGAGCAGTCAGTGCCCTTAACCACTGAGTCATCTCTCTAGAGCCAGATTTACTTATTTTTGTTGTTGCTTTTTTTTTTTTTTTAAGGTTTCCTTTATTATGTACAGAGCTCTATCTGCATATACACCTGCTCGCCAGAAGAGGGCAGCAGATCCCAGAGTAGATGGTTGTGAACCACCATGTGGTTGCTGGGAATTGAACTCAGGACCTCTGGAAGAGCAGCCAGTGCTCTTAACCTCCGAGCCATCTCTCCAGCCTCAGATTTACTTATTTTTATAGACAGGGTCTTGCTGTGTATTGAAGGCTGGCCTTGCACTCAAGAGCATCCTGTCTCATTCTCCCAAATTCTGGGATTGTAGGCATATCCCACTATGCCAAGCTTAATTTAAGTTTTTATTAGCATAGTGTGGTAGTTTGAATGAGAATGGCTTCCATAGGATCAGATGTTTTCAGAGCTCTCAGCCAGTCCTTCAGCGCCATGCCCGCCTGAGTGCTGCCGCGCTTCTGCCACGCTGCTTCCATAGGCTCAGATGTTTTCAGAGCTCTCAGCTAGTCCTTCAGTACCATGCCCGCCTGAGTGCTGCTGTGCTTCTGCCACGCTGCTTTCAGTGGAATGACCAAGCCACATCAGGCACATGTATAAAAATGTCACAACCAAGCCCAATTGATCTATGCTGTGTGTTCTATGCATGGGTCAATGTTCTATGGCTGTGAAGAGACACCGTGACCACGGCAACTCTAATAGAAGCAAGCATTTAGTTGGGGCTGGCTTCCAGGCTCTGAGGTTTAGTCCACTATCCTCATAGCTGGAAGCCCGGTTGGCACACAGGCAAATGTGCTGCTGGGAGAAGGAGCTCAGTTTGACCTCTGTACCTGTAGTCAGCAAGAAGAGAGAGCCACTGACCTGGCTTGGGCATCTGAAAGCCCAAAGCCCACTCCCAGAGACCGCCTCCTCCTCCAAGGCCACACCTCCGAGTCCTGTCATTCCTTGAGTTTTTCACAGATGAAGCTCTGGGGGCCGTTCTTGTTCAGACCCCCACAGTGAGGTGACCAAGCTTCATATTACCTCATCTTCCCCATCCTGTTGTGAGTCTGAGAAGTGCTAAGACCCCAGATGCCACGAGGCTGGAAGGCAGTGAAGCCATCAGCACCAGTCAGCATCAGTCAGCTCTGCACAAAACAGCCCCAGGCCCTCCTGGTGGGCCCCTCTCTCTAGAGAGCATAGGTGCTAAATGGCCAGGCCCTGCTCACTCACAGGGCTATTAATATTTCCCACACAGTCTGCTCAAGGCATAAAAATAAAATTTCCAGAAAGTACTCGTGCAGTTTGCTGATTATAGATTTTTCGTTCTGAGAACAAGCGAGAGCAAGCATGCGTGTGCTTCCTCGTCCTCCAAGCCGGGCACTTTGCTTGTGAAAAGACCTGAATGGCACTTGTGATTCTCCTCCACCCCTCTGCCCTTTAAAGTGTTTACTCACATTGTCTCCTTCTAATCCCACCCACTCCTGGAGACCTCTGGTGTGACCAGGTCACTCAGTGGAAAAGATGTTCAGACCTTTGGGGTACCATCAGAGCCGGTCAGGAGGTAGAGCTTTATGTGTCCTGGGGAGGGGCGGAGGAGAGCGGTCTTCACTGTTTCCGTGTGTACTGTGAGGTTTAGGTATGTGTGTCATCTGAGCGTGTGTGCAGGTATACGAGCATGCACATACAGAGATGCCACAGGAGGGTGTGTCTGGTGTCCTGCTTGACCTCGCTCCATCTTACTCCGTTCAGACAGGGAATCTCACTGGAGTGAGGCTGGCAGCCATCAAGCCCAATGGATCCTCCTGTCCCTATCCCCACCTCAGAGCAACAGGGTTCCAGGTGGCAAGGCCGTGCCTAATTTTGTTTGTAGTAAGATTGGAACTCCCCGTCCTCATATCCATGGATAAATGAGCAGTCTTCATTTATGAGGCTGGAGCGGAGGAAGCCATTCCCAAAGTGGCCTCTAGGTGGTACTGCTGAGTCACCTTTTTGCACTACAAAGACATACCCGCCTAGGGCACCTCCACCCAGACCCTGAGCTAATTAATGGCCACCCGCCGCGCCGTTCTGGACTATTGACACAGGTTCCTATCTTCCCTGAGGCTGGGCAGGTGCTGACAGAGGGGGAAGGAGCGGGTGGGGTGGAACTGTCTGTCTGCTGTGCACAGGAACAGGGCCTTGGCGAGATGCAGAGTGCGGTTACCTTGATTGGCTGCTTCCTATGGAAAAGTTAAGTACCGAGTGGCCCCATTTAGCTGACAAACTAGGCTTGCAAAATGCCTTCCGCCTGCTTCTTTAGGAACACTGTCTTCAAACGTGACTTGGTGCTGCACACCTGCGATCCCAGCACTAAGGAGCTGGAGGAAGGGTCAGGCGTTCAAGGTCATCCTTGGCTACGTAGTGAGTTTGAAGACAGCCTGGGCTGCATGGAACCCTGTCACAGAAGGTGGCAGGGTGAGAGAAGAGGAGGAGGAGGAGGGAAGGGAGGAAAGGAGAGAAAAAAGAAAGGAAAAGGGGAAGCAGCTATTAGCTGTAAGAGCAACACTGAAATTGAAAAGAAAACAGCCCAAGGTTAGAAGGTTCAGAGATGACCAATAGAAAAAAATCCAGCTGGCTTTTCTTCCCCTAAGACAGGGTTTCTCTGTGTAGCCTTGACTGTCCTGGACTCTGTAGACCAGGCTGGCCTGGAACTCACAGCAATCCTCCTGCCTCTGCCTCCGGAGTGCTGGGATTAAAGGCGTGCTCCAGCCCAGGGATGGCACCACGCTATGGGCCACTGCAATCCTCGTCTCTACCCCAACTAGCTCCTCTGCTGATGCTTGGCGCCAAGTGGAATCCTGAGGGAGGTAGCGCTGCTGGGATTTATACACAATGTTGCAGAACTGAGCAATTAGCTCTTTGTTCCTCCCTGCGGCCTTATCTTATAAACAGCTATTTGTATCCAGTGTATACTGAGAGACGCTTAGCTTTAAACTTTTAGTTTTAAAGACTAATGTTGCCATTCCGACAAAGACTTATTAGCCTAGAGATTATTTAAATCAAACACCTGAGGTTGGGAGGTACGTGAGTGGGCTTGGGCTTGCTACATTATAAAGTAGATATATTGTATCTTTATAGGAAACAGTGTTTCAAAGTAAGCCTAACATTTCCCTACCCTTCCCCCAGCAACCGCAGGAGCCTTCTAGTTCTACATCCTAGCCTCTGTCACTTGATGTTTTAAAATATGACTTACAGCTGGGCGTGGCCCACGCCTTTAATCCCAGTACTCGCAAGGCAGAGGCAGGCAGATCGCAATGAGTTCGGGGCTAGCCTCGTCTCGTCTACAAAGCAAGTCCAGGACAGCCAAGACTACACAGAGAGACCCTGACACGAAAAACAAAAATAAAACAAAACAAAAAAGATTTACAATATAGTAATAAATAAATAAATGTATTGTAGTTATTTATTTGCGTGTGTGCACAGGACTGAGTGCCACAATGCCCCAGCAGAGAGGTCAGAAAATAGCCTGCAAGAGTAATTTCTCTTCTTCCACCACGTGAGATGCAACTCCAGTTGGCTGGGTTGACAGTAGGCACCTCTAAGCCTTGCGCCATCTTGCCAGGCCTCTCAGTGGTTTGAATCTTTCTTAGCAGCAGGAAAGGGTGTCTCCTCCTGGATTTCATGTGCTTTTTCCTCGTGACTAAAAATATCTGACACCTGTGCGACTGCATATCACTTTATATCTTCATTTGTTAAGTGTCTGCTCAGAACCTTTAACTTTTAAAAAATGTTTGATATCTGTTTATGGTGAGAGAAATGATATTTATAGCCACTTTCCATGAACTAAGAAATAGATGTTTCCTTATATTTTACGTGAGTTTACAATGGAATCTTTTTGTTTTGCCAAAGGAAAATGGAAAGACTGAAACGTGGGAGGAATCCTTCCTGTGCAGTATCAGTTAACCTTAAAACTATATCCATGGTGTTCTACACCAAGCTGTTTGGAGCTGGGGCTGTGTCTCGCTTGCTGACTAACGGCCAGAGCTCCTGCTTAGAAAGATGAAGAAAATCCACATCGCTCATTCAGTTACAACGGTCTAGTGTAAAGTATGTAGGTTCCCGGCTCATGTAATTCTTCAGCGGGATCCAGCAGGGAGCGTGCCTAGGTGGGCTCTTCTTTGTCTTCTCTCTCCTACCTCTCAGGTTGAGCCCAGTACCTCAAGCATGCTAGGAAAGTCCTCTCCCACCTGGCTGTTTCCCCAGCACGCTTACATTTTGGAGACAGAGTCTTACTGTAATGCCCAGACTGATTGTGATCTCACTTTGTAGGCTAGGCAGGCTTTGAACTGGTGACCCTCTTGTCTCAGACTTTGGATAGTTCCTTATAATGACAGTCACATACACCTTACTTTCATGACTTGTCAGTGTGTGGGGTATATGCTTGTCTCAGCCTGTGAAGTGGAGGCTGCACACACGCATAAAAACTAGGGGTTGGTGTGTGGTATTTTCCTCTTTCACCCCGTACCCTGTTTTTGTTTTTTGAGCCAAGGTCTCCTTTGTGTGTCCTGGTTCTCGGAACTCACAACGTAGACCAGGCTGGCCTTGAATTCTCAGTGATCCCCCTGCTTCAGCCTCCCCAGGGCTGGGGTTAAAGGTGAGCGCCACAGCGGGCGTGGTGGCAGATGTCTTTAATCCCAGCATTTGGCAGGCAAACTGCTGTGAGTTTGAGGCCAGCCTGGTCTACAAAGCAAGTCCAGGACAGCCAAGGCTACACAGAGAGACCCTGTCTTGAAAAACAAAAACAAAAAACAAAAACAAAAGGGGGAGGGAGCGCTACCACTCTTGGCTCCTACCCTCCTCCTCCTCTTCTTTTTTTAAAAAAAGATTTATTATTATGTATACAATTCTCTGCCTGCGCATACACCTGCAGGCCAGAAGAGGGCACCAGATCACACTATAGATGGTTGTGAGCCACCAGTTGGTTTCTGGGAATTGAACACAGGACCTCCAGAAGATCAGTCAGTGCTCTTAACCTCTGAGCTATCTGTTTTTAGAGGCAGGTTCTCTCGCTGAACCTCGAACTGCTCTCAGCCATACTGAGTGATCAGTGACTCACGGACCTGTCCCCAACGCGTGGGATGGCAGTTGCCCTGTCGTGGAAGTTTGGGTTTATGATAGGTAAACATGTTTTTGTTTTAATCCCAGGTAGTATTTGGGGCGCTGCTTCTTGATCTTCGTCAGCTGGAACTACTTTGTGCGGGTGCATAGTCTTTGCCAGTGGGTGTAAATGCGGGGGGTGGGGGATGATGGTGGGGGGGAGGGGTGCTCCGAGAAAGAAGGTTGCTGCTGCTCCAGGTTGCTGTTTGTGTAGTTTGGTGAGAAAGAGTTGGCGATATCCTGAAATGAGGATTGGATTTGCCCCAAGGAACCGTATCACCCTAAACAGCAGGAAGCAGCTTAGAACTACATCCCTTCTCCCCACTAACCTTCCTTCTCTCCTACCTGGTGTTGGTGTGTTGGAAGGGACTGGGGTGGAGAAGGGAGAAAGAGATATAAGAAGCCAAAATAAAAGTAGATTTAAAAAGCACGCGCTATCCCTTCGTGGGGACCCCGCTCTAACTCTCATGCCTTCACAGCAAGCACTTTTGCTACTGAGCCATCTCCTCAGCCTCATGACGTATCACAGCACATGAAACTACAGTTAGAGACTGTGGTAGCCACCTGGGGGACTGCCGGGCTTCGTGTGAATTTAGGGCCTGCTAGCTAATTTCGGACCCAGGCCTATTTCCAATCAGGAATTTCCGGAACTGGTTGAACTTTTGCTAAAAACTGTAAGAGACAGTGGCGGGAGGCACCACACCTTAGGGCTCTAGGACTCCATCAAAGAGGAAGGAACCTTACCGGGTCCTATGCTCGGGAGGGTGTGGGTGGGTGGGAACCTCTCCCTGCGCACGCGCACCCGGGCTCAGAGTGGCCGGCGCACGCGCACAGGGTCTGTTCCCCGGTGCAATGGAGCGGGTGTTGGCAGACGCGCTTCTGGCGCAGAGCCGGGAGCCCTGTGCGTTGCTGGGGGCACTGTGCGGTGGGGAGGCGAGTGCAGAGCGGGTGGAGACCCTGCGCCTGGTGCTGCAACGGCTGGAGGAGCGCGATGTGGGCGTCAGCGGGCTCGCCGAGGCGGCACACGAGGTGGCCAAGGGCTACCTGGTGCCCTTACTGCACGCGTCCCCGGGCGGAGGGCCTGCGAGGCCCCGCGTGCTCCGAGCGGCGAGCGCGGCGCTGCGTTCCTGCGCGCGCCTGGCGGGCCCCGAGCTGGCGGTCGCGCTGGCCGAGGACGCGCTGCGCGAGCTGCCGGACGCTTCGGCCGCGGAGCTGCTGGCCGCGACAGCGCCGTGTCTGCGCGCACTCGAGGATGCCCCGCTGTTGCGTCGCCTGGCGCGCGCGGCCGTGGAGCTGGCGCTGGCCGGGGACGCGCCGCCGGCGGTGGGCACGCGCCTGCTGCCCGCGCTGGCACAGAGCGCAGAACCGGCCCTACGGGCGGCGTGGGACGCGCTGGGCTCCGCGGGGCTCGGAGCTGAGAGCCGCACTGGGCCAGAGCTGCTGGTGCTGAGCGCACTGGCCGAGAAGCTGCTGCCCGACCGTGCGGGCCGTGCGGATCTGGACGCTCGCCTCTGCGGCCGCTTCTGGAGAACCATACAGGCGGGTCTGGGCCGCGGGCAGGACGCGCTCACGCGCAAGCGAGCGCGCTACCTGCTGCAGAAGGCTGTACAGGTGTCTGCAGAGTTGGCGGTGGACTGCAGCTGTGGCTCCCAGGACACAAAGGGTACCACATTTGTCTCTCTTTCTAAAAAGATTTATTCATATCTCTCTCTCTCTCTCTCTCTCTCTCTCTCTCTCTCTCTCTCTCTCTCTCTCTCTCTCTCTGTGTGTGTGTGCGCGCGCGCGCGCACTTGTGTTGTGTTTATATGGACCACGTGCGTGTAGTTGCCCGGGAGGGCATCGGATCACCTCGAGCTAGAATTAAAGGCAGATGTGAACTACCCGATGCGTGTGCTCTTAACCCCTGAGCCATCTCTCCAGCCTGTAACTTACTTGTCTCTTTGCCTTAACCCCACTCTGCTTCCCCAAACCAGTCTTGAGGGGAGACCACCCCATCGTTCGGGGATTTGGCACTTGCATGTGGCACCCCTATACCATCCTCTGCCTGCACGTTGGGAAGAGTGACCCAATGCAGGGTAAGGTACCGCACACGTGGGACCAAGCCTGCTTCAAGCCCTTACACCCTGGTAGAAAACGGAAGGGTTGACACCCATATCAAACTGAAAGAAAGGTATTGTGACCCAAGTTAATGTCTGAGACTTGAGATAGAGAATTAAGTATTGTTCTCTTGACATTCCCTTTGGAATTTTAGGAGCAGGGTTTGCGAGTGCTTTTTTAAAACACAAATCTTAAGTCGTGTGTGTGTGTGTGTGTGTGTGTGTGTGTGTGTGTGTGTGTGCAAAATCAAAGAGCAACTTGTGGGATTGCTCTTTCTACCGCATAGGTCCAAGGAAGGAGCTCAGGTGGTCAGGCTTGGCAGCAAGTGCTCTTACCCACTGAGCCGCATTCCCAGCCCCATCCAGCTTTAACAAACAAGACCTGTTCATCTTTTGAAGCTTCCCCCGCCGATCATCAGCTCTTCCCGCTGTTTACCCTCCTGTTACGTCTTTGATGTAAGAGTTGTGCACCTGTCGGACCGGGATGCCTCGGCTTGGCTTTCTGTTTTATCTTTGGGTCCTGGTGTTGGTTTCTTGTTTCTTATAATGAGTAGAGACTTAGCAAATATTTCTGCCTGGAGATGGGTCCTTACCTTCTGTTAGGTTCTGAGCGTGTGGCTTTGAGTGGGGTGACCTGGTTTGTGGTTGATCTGGCTTTGAGCTGCTGTTGCTGAACTTCATTTCTGGGGAGCGTCTAGTTGCCTCCTGCATAGCGTGCAGTCTGGAGACCCTGAAGTTTTTCTGTTGCTTTCAAGGCTGCTGAGCCTTGACAGTTGGTGCTTGCTGCTTAGCTCGTGACTGCTGCTTCTCCAGTGGCATCCTAGACCTGTGTGGCTGTGCTTGGGGGCTGGGGATTTTCCTCCTGGCTCTGTGTCCTCTCCAGGAGCATGTAGCTCCTGTTTTGTTCTTAGAAAACAGCCAAGAACTTCTGAGGGTGGGGAACGCCCCTTCCTCCATGCTCCACCAAATGCGGGGAGCAGCTTGTGCATCCTTTCACAGACTTTCTTTCTGGACTTTGGAATTGTGCTCTGTGATGGTCCACGTACATTCGGGGTTTTGTGGGTTATTCATTGGTTCCTTTTTATATTATCATCAGCATCATCATTATTATTATTGGCAGAAATGCTCTCTTGTGGCTTCATGCTTTCAAAGCAGAGCTGGGGCTGTCTTAATGCCTTTCTTTTGTTCTTACAGCTTGAGTGATAGTTTGCTCAGGCCCGACTTCTAGCTAGGGGAGACATTTCCACCCGCATTTTAAAGGCTTCTGTCCATCCACTAGCTGCACTTTGAGAAGCTGGAGATTCCACTGCTGCTGTTGGGAGTTGAGATGCTGCTGGATGCTGGGGGTCTGCGACTTCTCCATGGGTTCCTGGGGCTTAGGGCCCTGGCCTCCTGGGGCCTCCTATTTCACTGGTGTGCTGGGCTCTTGGTGCACTGACAGTCTGGAGATCAGTGACCTTTGATCCTGGGGAGTTTTCCTGGGTTCTCTGTCCTCTTCTCTTCCTGACCTGGAGCCCCCTGGGCTCACTCCCTGCCTCAGTTACTTTGCTATTGCTGGCATAGACGCCGTGACCAGAAGCAACTTGTGGAGCAGAGGTTGATTTCAGCGTACAGCTCTCAGGTCACACTCCATCTGTGAGGGAAGTCAGAGCAGGAACCTGGAGATGGGCACTGAATCGGAGACCAGAAATGAGCTTGTTGGCTCGCTCAGCCTGCTTTCTTACAGTCTAGGGCCACCTGCCCAGGGGCGACACCAGTACAGAGGGATGGGCCCTCCCACTTCGCCCGAACCAAGAAAATGCCCCGCAGACTTGCCCTCAGGCCAGGCTGAAGCTCCCTCTCCTGGGTGACTCTGGCTAGTACCGCCTTGACAAAAGCCAACCAGCACACCTCCAAAGCTTCCTTTGCTAGCGGATATTCTAGAGTCTTGTCATCTTCTCCACTCACTGGTTAGTTTCTTTGGTTTCCAGTCTTTTCTCTGAGTTTCTTGTTTCTGTTATCAGCTTTTAATTTTCAAACTGTTTTGGGCCAACTCCTTTAGTGTTACGTCTTGCTCTGACCTCAGTGCGCAGATGCGTCCACAGCACAGCATAGCTTGCTGCCAAGCCTTTCGGTTTTCAGGATGGGAGGACGAGGGGCTCAAGGCAAATCACATTATTTCTTGGTGTTCTCTCGGTCAAGCACACTTCATGCATTTCCCGCTAAAGTCAGCTCGGATTTCCAAATTCCCCATCTTACCACTTTGCGTGTTCCTGGGTTGTTTTTGTTTCTGTTGTTCCAGTTTTGTTGGGATTAGCCTTGTGAAGTCCTTTACCGCAGAGTCTTGGGGAAGAAAGTACAGTGTGAGTTATTCTTAACCCAGAATTCCACAACAATACTCTTCAGGAAACAAAGTAACGCAGAAATAAGAACAAGGTCAGGCGAGGTGGCAACTTCCAGGCTGCAATGTCATTTTTGAGCACATAGCAATTTCTAAGCTAGCCTGAGAGATTTTATCTCAAACAAACAAACAAACAACCCCAAAAACCTCTCATCCCAAATAAACAAAAACAAAAGGTCAAACTCAGAGTAGCCGACAAACGGACAACGAGAACAAATCAAAATTAAACAGAATTTCTTTTTGTTTCCTAAGCGTTTGTTTTGGTTTGGTTTGGTTTTTCAAGACAGGGTTTCTCTGTGTAGTCCTGGCTGTCCTGGACTCACTTTGTAGACCAGGCTGGCCTCGAACTCACAGCGATCTGCCTGCCTCCCCCGCCTCCTGGCAGTTTCCCAAGCTCATTGCTGGGAATAGTAGAATTAAGAACTGTCGCTGTGGGCTGGAGAGATGGTTCAGCAGATAAGAGCACTGACTGCTCTTCCAGAGGTTCTGAGTTCAATTCCCAGCAACCACATGGTGGCTCACAACCATCTATAATGTGATCTGATGCCCTCCTCTGGCCTGCAGGTGTACATGCAGGCAAAGCACTGTATACAGAATAATACATAAATAATTCTTAAAAACAAAAAACTGTTGCTGTGAAGGACTTAGCTAAATGAAGAACTGATTTTTTTTTCTCTCTCTCTTAAAATTCTGTTAGGTCCAAGCCTATTCTGGTGGTCTGAGAAGAAAAAAGATGAGCTTCTAAAGTTTTGGGAAAACTATATCCTGATCATGGAAGTTCTAGAGGGAAACCAGGTACGTGCTGTCCTGTCTCAGCGAAGCCTACAGCCCATGGGCCTCTTCCAGGCACGGGTGGGAAGGCTGCCTCACGTAAGCGCAGCCGTGTCCTTTGCTTTCTGGCATAAATGCAATTGTTTCATATTAAAGAAGTCTGCCGTCAGTGGAGTCACGTGATGGTTGTTTAAAATGTTTGCCTTCAGTGGAGTCACGTGATGGTTGTTTAAAATGTTAGCCCCATTTGGTCTCCCTCGGCATTCTCCAGCTGTGGCCCGTCATGTTACCAAGTGTAACTTGCTGGCTCGTCCCCACACTTTAGATTTAGTTCATCCGGAGTACGGCCTGGGAGTGTGAACTGGGGACAAGTTTCTAGGTGTCACTTGTCCAGCTGTCCTAGTGTAGAGAGCCCTACACTATAATGGTCCCTCTTGGTAGGAATCCCCGTATGTGCTGAGGGTCCCTGTCTTTGGGTTCCTAGAGGTTCCCGTCTAAGGGGCTCCTCAGCTGTGAGAGTCTCCATCTGTGGTTCTCTGTGTGTGGGCTGCAGACCATGGGCCAGCTGTGAGCCAGCGTGAGGTGTCAGTCTGCAGCACTGTACCCTGCCTGTGCCAAGTTCACAGAGCTGTGGCACACAGAAAGGAATTCTTCCAAATTCAAATAAATTCCCAGGGTTGCTTTGGTCAGCTGGCCCAAAGACCTTCCTTATTTATTTCAGAACCTTAGATTTAAGGTTATTTTGAAACATGTGAGTCAGATTCGGCCTGAGTTGTCACAGCACAGCCTATGAGATGCAGGGACACTGAGCTCAGAACTGAGTTGTCACGGCACGGCCTACGAGACGCAGGGACACTGAGCTCTGAACCTGCTCCGCGTCCCATTGTGTGACCCCAACAATGGCAGGAAGGGGAGCGTGACTGGGCAATTCCCTGTTTTAACCTCTTAGCCTTGCCTCTTCCTGGGTCAGTCAGGGTTCGCAGGGCCTGAGCTAGGATATTCCCTGTGGAAACCTTTGCGGCACCGTAACTGGGCACTAGACTGTGTCCCCAGGTTTGCCTGCTCCATCTTGAAGACGTGAATCCTGCTGAGATTCAGACCTGGGGGAAGCAGGCTCCTGAGACCTGACTTTGACATGATAACAAGATAGGGGCTACAGTTACGTACACAGGGATCGTTCCCTGAGGTTTTAAAGGCATTACCTGTGATTTTTTTCATGAGATTCTTTGCTCTTGTTTTTAGATACATGTCATAAAGCCAGTCTTACCAAAGCTAAACAGTCTGTTTGAATACGCAGTGTCAGAGGAAAATGGTAACGATTACTTTTTGGTTTTGTTTGCTTGTTTGTTTTAATAACATTAATAGCTCCCCCTGATCTTGTAACTAACCATTATTTATCATAGAGGATTTGGGGAAACCATTAAACAGTGAGGAAGAAATGGGATCATCTTGTCATGCCAGCAGCAACTGGTGTTGGCCTCTGGCACTGTGTCCCTGTGTCCACACTGCACCCACTGTGGGTTTGCCCTGTGTCCACACTGCACCCACTGTGGGTTTGCCCTGTGTCCACACTGCACCCACTGTGGGTTTGCCCTGTGTCCACACTGCACCCACTGTGGGTTTTGCCCTGTGTCCACACTGCACCCACTGTGGGTTTGCCCTGTGTCCACACTGCACCCACTGTGGGTTTGCCCTGTGTCCACACTGCACCCTCTGCCCATCACCTTTAGAACACAGCTTTAAATGGATGCAGAGATTTCAGGAATTAGGTTTTGAAAAAGTAATTTATTATAAAAATTTCAAAACATTTTCCTTTCTTTATAGAAAGGAAAGAATGTGTGTGCTGAACCCGGGACCTGCACACAGTGGGCAGCCTTGTGTCCTGGGTCACATGCCTCAGTCAAAGCCAGAGCACACATGGGCAGCCTTGTGTCCTGGGTCACATGCAGCCTCTGCTGCTCCAGGGCCAGCTTCCATTTCATCTGTAAATCTGTGTCCTTAGCTGTCCTTGACAGAGCAGGCTGTGAGAGGGCCCAGTGGGTAAAGGGCTCTCTGTACAAGCACAGGGACCAGAGTTCAGGTCCTGAGCACCAATGTAAATGCCTTGAGGGTCTGCAATCCCAGCATTCCAGGGGCAGGGATCCCTGGGTGAGCTGGCTGGGTAGATGGGCCAAATCGGCAAGCTCTGGGCTCAGCAAGAGGCCTCAGCTCCATATATGAGGCGGAGAGGGTTGAGGAAAACGCCTGGTGTCAACCACTGGCCTCTATTCATGTACGCCCTTCCACATACACACAAATAAGAAATTGCTAATGCTTTTGTTGGGCTGCTCTGTTTCTAATAATAGCCTTTTTGATATGAATGTATACTTTTAACTACTTTCCAGCCTTCTTTGTCTTAATATACTTTTAAGATATGTAAATGTACATATTTTTGTTTTTTGTTTATTTGTTTGTTTTTGAGACAGGGTATCTCTGAGTAGCCTTGGTTGTCCTGGACTCACTTTGTAGACCAGGCTGGCCTCAAATTCACAGAGATCTACCTGTCTCTGCCTCTCAGAGTGTGCCACCATGCCCAGCTGTCTTTTGTTTATTAGACTGGCTGGGGTGTAGTTATGTTATGTATCTTGACGTTCTTAGGAAGAGGACATTTAAAGGTATGACTTTATTTTTATTATATTTATTTTTGTTTTTTCAGACAAGGTTTCTCTATGTTATCTTGGCTGTCCTGGACTCACTTTGTAGACCAGGCTGGCCTGGAACTCACAGTGATCCACCTGCCTCTCCCTGAGTGCTGGGATTAAAGGCATGCACCACCACACCTGGCCTAAAAAAGATGATTGTTTTCTAATATAATTAAAGGCTATTTTAAGAATTGGAAACAATATAGAGGGACATTTATTCCATCCTTTATTTTTAGATTTATTTATTTTTATTTTTTGAGTTTTGAGACAAGGTTTTTCTGTGTAGCCTTGGCTGTCCTGGACTCACTTTGTAGACCAGGCTGGCTTTGAACTCACAGCGATCCACCTGCCTCTGCCTCCTGAGTGCCAGGATTAAATGTGTGTGCCACCATGCCGGGCTATTTTTAGATGTATTTTTATTTATGTGAGTGTGTGTGCACCTGTGTGAGGCACCACATGCGTGCAGCTGCCCTCAGAGGCCAGGTGAAGGTATTTGTTTTGCCAGTGCTGGAATTACAGGTGGATGCGAGCAGCCTGGTGTGGAGCTGAGAACCGAACCCCAGTGAGGGGCAAGTGCGCTCAACCGCGGAGCAGCGCTCCAGCCGCACGTTCTGTCTCTTATTGTGGAGTCAGTCTGTGAGTCTCAGTCTGTGAGTTCGAGGCCAGCCTTGCCTACAGAGTGAGTCCAGGGCAGGGCTCAGCTACACAGAGAAACCCTGTCTCGAAAAACCAAAAAAAAAAAAAGAATGCAAGCACGAGGTGAGGTGGTGAAACAGTATTTTTTCCGTTCGAGTTTGGTCGTTTTCCCACGAAACAGTAGTTCTGGCTCCAAGTCCTATGAAGAGAACAGAGAAGGGACCAACAAGGGGTTCACGTGAAGGGGAGGCTGGGCCCAACATGAGGGTGACCAGCCCTGAGCTGGGGAGCTCTGAGGGGACGGTGGCGGCTCTGGGGAAAGTGGGTCTGCAGAGGCAGGAAGGCTAGAGTGGCCAGCATCAGCCTGTGTCTCTTCAGAGTTGAAGGCTCAGGGGAGCTATTCAAGGGTTTTAAGTTGAGGGGTGACAGTTTTAAGAATGGAAAGTGGCCTCAAGCGAGGTCAGGGGAGAATGAGTCCTGTCTGCTCACAGCTCAGTGCTCCCGTGAGCGCTGTGGTGGCTGTGGTGGCTGGCTGTATCCACAGTGCCGAACACCATGTGACTAGGTTCAGCGGGCTCTGTGGACGTGATTACAAGCCCTCTGCTGTGGTGCTCACCTGTTGTCACTCACACGGTTGCTTGTAAGCCTGCAGTCTGCGTGCAGAGCCTAATGCTAGAACTGTAAGTCAGTGCCGGTGCTTGTCCCCACAGGCCGCTGGCTCTTTCACCCCTCCTGGCACACGAGCATCTATAAGAGGATGTTCGAGAGCGAGAACAGAATCCTGACCAAGGAAGGCGTGACCCACTTCTTGGAGCTGTATGGCGGGAAATCGCTTCCGTATTCCCCGGAGCTCTCCGAGGTAATGGCGTCCCAGCCCCTTCGGGTCTTTACCTCATCTCTGCCACGTGTGATTTTTTGTGTAAGAGTAAAACAACAGAGTGGGCAAGCTGTAGGTCTCAGTAACCACCTGGACCAGGAGCTGGAGGAAAGGGAGAGAGAAGTGGAGCCTTTGCGTGGCGGTTGGGCTGGCAGTGTCCTGCTGGAATGTGGCAGAGGCGCATCAGAGCCTGTGAGACTGCCAGGCAAAGTACGCCAGGCCCTTCTGAGTTAGGATCAGAAGGGTGGGCAGGCCACAGGGCGGAGCCTTGGAGCAGTCTAGTCCGGCCTTTAAAGCTCTCCGTCCAGTCAAGGTTGGCTCTGAGCTTTGGTTCCTTTTGCCTCCACCTCCTGAGTGCTGGGATTCCATGCACATCACCACACCTGGTTTATGTGGTGCTGGCGATTGGCCCAGAGCTTCCAGCATGCTGGGCGGGTGCCCTAGCAGCCACTCCGCGTCCCCTGCCTCTGTCTTCCAGAGGGGAACAGTGGGCCTATAAGTCAGGGTTCTTCAGAAGGGCAGGAGTGGTAGGATGAATATGTATTGAAAGGGCGTTTATTAGATTGGCTTGCGGCAGTGGCTGTCTGCTAGCTGGGGAGACAGAAAACTGACAGCTGCTCAGGCACGAGGCTGGATGCCACAGCTGTCCAAAGTGGAGAGCCACTGAGCACTTCAGTCCAAAGAAACTGGGCTCTGATGGGGCAAAGGATGGCAGCAGCAGCCACAGTGGCAGCCACAGGGTAGATGAACTCACAAGCAAGAGGTGAAGACAAGCAGGCAAACGACGTTTTCCATGGTCCTCCCTGTATGTGGGTGACTGCTGAAAGGTGTTGCCCATGTCCAGGGCGGGACCTCTGCTTCAGGTAATCTAATCAGAATTGCCTGGCAGGTGTGCCAGGGAGGGCCACGTGGGCGAACCTAGACCCTGTCAAGCTGACAGCAGGCTCATCAGCATTCTGCTTGTGCCAGCGGGACCCCCCTTACGTTGGCCAGCTCTGGTTCTCAGCTCTCCCTCAGCTGGAGATTTACACCACTTCCCTGCCTTTTGCCCTTTAGTTTATCACTGGCCCACTGATGGATGCCCTCGCAGAGAGCTGTCTGTACAGCAGGTAAGCTCCCATGCTATTCTGCCACCACTGTGGGGCTAGGATTCAAGCCTTGCACATGCCAGGCTGGCAGCGGCACACCGTGGACAGCAGCCCCAATCCGAAAGGTGGCCCTCTTCCCTCGTGGCTGTGCTGTGTTGTGCATCTAGACACACACTTGATGTCATGAAATAAGCCTCGTTCACCTTATTTCAGCTTTTAAATTTTGACTTAGTTTCATAGTTTTCTAGAAAAATTTGGGGATAATACAAAGGATTGTCCATTTATTTATTTATTTATTTTTGATTTTTCGAGACAGGGTTTCTCTGTGTAGCCTTGGCTGTCCTGGACTCACTCTGTAGACCAGGCTGGCCTCGAACCCACAGCAATCCGTCTGCCTCCCGAGTGCTGGGACTAAAGGCGTGCGCCACCATGCCCAGCTAGGGTTGTCATTTATTATTCATCTATAGTAGCAGATATTAATATCTGCTGGAACTTGCTTAGTTGTCATTTCTTGTGTGCATGTGTGTTACTCTGTCTGCTGAACCAGCTTACCCTCCTGTGGTTCATCTGCCCCACCCCTCCCTCTCTCCCTCCCTCTCTCCCTCCCTCTCTCTCTCCCTCCCTCTCCTCCCTCCCTCCCTCCCTCCCTCCCTCTCTCCCTCTCCCCCCTCCCTCCCTCCTCCCTCCCTCTCTCCCTCTCCCCCCCTCCCTCCCTCCCTCTCCCCCTCTCCCCTTCTCCATTTGTATTAAGAACCCTGAGTTCACACTGTGTGTCTGGCGTCAGTCTTGCTCCACACAGTCCATCCTAACACTTTCCTTTTCGTATCTGACAGTGGCTGCCATGGCTCATAGGAGGCCTGCTTATACACCACTCTCACCCTTGGAAAAGGTTAGCGTCAGAAGTTTGTTAGTTTTGTGCCTTAGCCTCATTTGGGGAGCAATCTATACCCTGAAATTGCCCTTTCAGATCCACCCCTGCTTTTAGAATTATATTGTCTTTCTGATTCCAGCTGCAAGTACATTCCACTTAGGATGTCTCTAAGTAGAAACCCACCCCACTCCCTACCAATTTCTTGAAAAAAAGTGCTGGCACCCAGGCCAACTTACAGGAATATATTAATTTCTAGTGCCTGATGAATAAATACTGAAAACATAAGGCATCTTGATGGACAGGTGTTTTGAGTTGTCAGTGGGTCGTCGCCGGCAGCCTTCCACCTCTGTGAGGCAGTGCGTGAGTCGGCACATGGCCCCATGCTTTCGGGAGGATTGGTGCGTACATTTATCTACTGTGGTGCCCTGCTGTGTTCAGGTAGAAGGTAACACAGAGCCGCAGTCTGCTCACAGTTAACCACTCTAGATAGGAGGCGCCTCTGATATTTATCTTTACTGTAAATGCTCTGTTTTAGACCCAAAGATGTGAAATCATTGGATTACATGTGGGAAACAATAAAGTACAGCTTTAATTGACTGTCCCCAGCTGTTCTTTCTTTAGGGTACTAGATTGGTGTGTGTAAGGCGGGAAGGACAGCCTCCTCATCAGAGGCTGCTGTACCCTTCAGTCTGATGGTTGGGTTCCTGCTTGTTCTATTAGGACATCTAGCTGTTTATCTGTTCAAAGAATCTCAAAATATTACTGAAAAATAAAATGTGAGTCCAAGGAGAGAAGAGTTGCTAAGTTCTTACTGCTGAGAACCAGGACTGGGTTGCATCTAGACACATCCGTGTGTGTGTGTTTGTAGACACGTCCGTGTGCATGTTTGTGGGCGGATTTTAAGCTCATGATTTTCTCCCTCTCTGTCCCCAGGTCCCCAGGGCAGCTGTTGGGAAGTGGCTCTCCTCTGGGCCTGAAGCTGCAGAAGTTTCTAGTCACTTATGTTTCCATTCTTGCAGAAGAAATAAAGAGTACGTCAGATTTTAATTTACATTTTAACTTACCGTGTTTTGGTACGTGGCATCACGTGACTGCTATGATCCATGCAGGCAGGTGTCTGTAGGGGAGCACCAGCCTTGTGGTCTGTACACTGTCTTCTTCTCAAACAAACATCAGCAAACGAGGCTCGACAAAGAGCTAGGTTCTAGGCGCTGGAGCGGTGGCTCAGCAGTTACGAGCACTGGCTGCTCCTCCAGAGGTCCTGAGTTCAACACCCAGCAACCACCTGGTGGCTCACAGCCATCTGTAATGTAATCTTGTGCCTTCTTCTGGTGTGCGTGAAGACAGTGTACTCATAGACATAAAATAAATAAATAAATATTAAAAAAAAAAAAAGAACCGGGTTCTAGGAAAAGTGCTGGGTAGTACCCAGCTCCCGCTGAATTGTCCTTTTTAGCAGAAAGACTTTGCTAAGGAGCACACCCGGTATAGCCCTGGGTCCTAGGATCAGCCCGCTTCCCCAGGTTGGGGCTCACTTTTCATTGAGCCATATTTGAACTTAAGGCGCCGAGACTCTTGGTGCCAGGCGCTACTGTGAGTGAGTGTCCTTGCAAGTGGTTGAATACTAGTTGCACAGCTGGAAGTGGGTTTTCAGGGCCAGGGTCCCTCTACACGCTTGTCCACACTGACCCCCCCCCCCTTCACATTCCCACCGGCAGCATGAGGTTCCCGTTCTCCAGACCCTGCACACGCGTGTCGTAAGCTTTCGCTCTCGGCCATCCCTGTGGCCCGAGGTGCCGTAGCATTGAGGTTTTGCTTATGTTTTCTTTCTGACCAGGAAGCTGAGGACTGTGCCATGTGCTCACTGCAGCGATAACATTTTCAAACTGTTTCTTCCAGGTCATTTCCTCTTAAGGTTCATCCAGAGGATGGCAGATAGACACTGGTGTGCCGTGCCAGTGTTGTTCCTCTCCAGGGCTTTGGCAAGCCTGCCCAGCTGTAAGGCGCTGGGTGGAGATGGGCTTCTTGCCCTCAGGTAATTTATTTCCTATGTCTTCTTATGTTTGCTATGACTCAGTTCATGTAGTTATAAGAAAAACTGACAGGGTTTTGTTTTTTAATATATATATATATATATATTTTTTTTTTTTTTTTAATTTTTATTTTTGAGACAGGGTCTCTGTGTAGCTCACTTTGTAGACCAGGCTGGCTTCGAACTCAGTGATCCACCTGCCTCTGCCACCCGAGTGCTGGGATTAAAGGTGTGTGCCACCATGCCTGCCTCATGTTTTATTCATATAATTGAATTAATTGAATGCATTTTGTTTGATGAGTTACTAATTTAAATATATTCTATAACATATGTGCTTAGGTTTTGACCATTTTAAGCCTGTTTGTTTTTTTTAAGTTGTATTGATAAGTAGGAAAATTAAGTATAAACATCAAGTCATGATATCAATTAGAAAGTATGTAAATGACATTAGTACTGTGAAATTATTGGCATTACCTCCTTGTTTGTCTGTTTTCTTGGAGACAGAGCCTCATTGTATAGCTCAGGCTATACAGACTCGCTTTCCCCAGTGCTGGATTACAGCATGAGGGACCATGCCCAGTGTATCCTTATTCTCGAGAGATTGGGTTCATATTAAAGTTGAGCTGTGTCTGGGTGTGGTGGCTCACACCTGTGACTCCAGCAGTTAAGCAAGCGATGGAGACGGGGCGCAGGCCTGAGGCCAGCCTGGGCTAGAGGTTACGATCAGTCTGGATTGCGTAGTGAGGCTTTTTCTCAGATTAAAAAGAAAAACAAGGGACTGGAGAGATGGCTCAGAGGTTAAGAGCACTGACTGCTCGTCCAGAGGTCCTGAGTTCAATTCCCAGCAACCAACCACATGGTGGCTCACAACCATCTGTAATGAGATCTGGCGCCCTCTTCTGGCCTGCAGGTGTACATGCAGGCAGAGCACTGTATACATAATAAATAAATAAATAAGTCTTAAAAAAAAAAAAAAGAAAAATTGTATTCTGTGTAAGACTATGGTCGGTAACTGGCTCTGCAGCTCCTCTGGTGCCAGCCACTCCTGACGATGGCCAATTTGCAAGTTGGAAGGTGTAGTCTGTGCAAGCCAGTGATTGTGAATGATCAGGCTTCCTCTGGCACCCACAGTGTCCTTGTTTTGAACCAGGGATGTTCTCCAGTGTACCATGATCACACACCAGGTCCTCCTGAGGGGAGCAGCTCAGGGCTATCTTCTCCAGACCGCCATGCAACTGGTGGATGTGGTGAGTGACCTGTCATACACCGTGTGTAAGTTCCTTGGGGAGCGCCAGCCTGGGATGGTGCCATCAGAGAGGCCTGCTGGGGGAGTCGGCCTTGGTGTCCAGATAGAACTTGGAGTTGAGGTTGATTGACACTGTCCCAGGTGACAAGTGGCGTGGTGCGCAGGAGTTGGCACCTGTGATGTGGGTGGGCTGTGCTGAACAGTGCCTTGATGTTCTGGGCTTAGTAATGTCTGCATTTATGAGGCCTGGGCTGTGGCAGAATTGGGCCCTGGACAAACCTGGCCCCGAGGCGCTAGTCTAGTTTCCTGGGAGCCTTTCCAGTGCATTCTCACAGTCTGGTAGAGGGAGCAGGCCATCCCAGGCCACTCACCAGGAAAGCAGCTCACAGACACAGAGTCCCGAGAAAGATTCCATCTGGAGCCCGTTTGGCCACTGCTGTGGAGGACGGAGCAGTGGACATGAGGCGTCTGTGGGTTACGTGGCTCCTGTTTGATTTTGGGATTATTTTTCTGTCATCAAGAGCAGCCTCATGACAGTAGAAATAAATGCACATGCCGTGTCCCGACAGGACTTCACTTCGCCCAGGGGCTGTGTGTGCCAGCCTGCCTGCCTGGCCTGGTGCAGAGTCTTGATTCAGAACCTGTGACCTCTGGGCTAAGGAACCACTGTGGTTTTCTTCAGCTGGAGGTTCTTTTTGTTGCTTTCAGTGAATCATTTTTATTAGTAGTAATTTATTTTTTTAATCAAAGTATGCTTTTTAAAAGGCTAGTCTTATCTTTTCTCTAAGATAGTAGCCAATTTTAAAGAAAACGCCTATTTTAAAAATGTTACCTACTGTATAGGCGGAAGGATTACCCTGACTTTGATACCAGTCGGGCTTAGGTTATTCATTCAGGCTAGTCAAGACTATAGAGTGAAGCCGGGCGGTGGTGGCGCACACCTTTAATCCCAGCACTCAGGAGGCAGTGGCAGGCGGATCGCTATGAGTTCGAGGTCTACAAAGCGAGCCCAGGACAGCCAAGGCTACACAGAGAGACCTTGTCTCAACAAAACAAAACACAAAACAAAAAAACAAGAACAACAACAGCAACAAAAACCAAGACTATAGAGTGAGATCCTGTTTTAAACACCCCCCCACACCCCCTCCAAAAAAAAGTCACAAAAAAATACATATGTGTACATAAAAAAAAAAAAAAGATTGACTTTTGGTATAATAATAGATTGCTACTGAGGAGTTCGCTTTATTCATTTTCGCATCTGTCTTTGTGTGGCATGCAAGTGTGTGTGCATATGAGGGTGTGTGTGCATATGCATGTGTGTGTGTGAGCATGTGTGTGAGCGTGTGTGTGTATGTGAACGTGTGTGTGCATATGCATGTGCACATGTTTATGTGCATGCAAGCGTGTGTGTGAGCATGTGAGTGTATGTGTGAGCATGTGTGTGAGCGTGTGTGTGTATGTGAACGTGTGTGTGCGTGCACGCGCATGCAGCTGTCTTCTGCTGCCCTTCACTCACTGAGGCAGGGTCTCTAATCAAATGCAGACCTTGCACGTTTCAGCAGTCTGCCTGCCCGGCTCACCCAGGGATCCCTTGACTGCGCCTCGCAAGCACTAAGATTAGAGGTGGCCACCTGTAATCTCTGGGCGGTTTTTATATGGGTTCTGGAAATCAGAACTCTGGTTCTCACACCAGAGCACAGCAAGGGCATTATGTACTGGGCTGCCTTCCAGCTCCGGCTCTTTTTAAAAACAAAAACCAGTGTAACTTCTGTGTCTTAACTAGTGATGTCATACTTTAGTTGACTTGCTGCTTCCACAGAGCTGTGAGGTGACTCCAAAAGTTTAAACTGAGCTTTTTCTGTCTAGGAGAAGGTGTCTCTTTCTGATGTCTCGGCTTTTCTCATGTCTCTGAGACAAGAGGAGTCCTTGGCTCGTGGGACCGTGCTGTGGACAGAGGTGAGCTGCCAATCAGCTGTTTGAGAGCTCTATAGAAGGCCCTTCCCGTTGGAGCATCAGTAACCATGGTGAAAATGCAGCCGTCGCTCTGCCGGTTTGGAATTCCTTTCCTCTGTCTCAAGGGGTCCCCTGCAGCTACTGTAGGAACTGCTCCTTACAAATCATGGTCTTCCTTCCATGTCACTCAACACTCGGTGCATGGTCGTCCCAGGAGAGGGCACCAAACTGTTGTATCTAATGATTTAAATTCAGTTTATGTAGAGGCAGAAGACTGACTCAGGGAAATTACAAGTGTTTTGTTCTGTTCTGGGTTGAGAATAATCACCCTGCTGTGGTTTTCCTGCCTAGCTCTGTGACTGGCTGCGTGTCAATGAAAGATCCTTCAGGCAGTCCTCGGTCGGTGGCTCCGAGGGACAGGAGACATCATTGAATGCTTACGTGAAGAACCTAGTTGAGGAGTTTGTGAGGTCTCCCGGTTGGGAAAGTAAGTCTGAACCTCTTCAGGGAGTGACAGGTGTGTTCTCCGGCAGCGTTCAGGCTGGTGTGTAGGCGCAGGCCGTGGTTGTGCATGCGATCTTCAGCCAGATGGGTCGGGCTGCTCCCTCGCCGCTCTCTGGGATCCGAGACTTGCATGGTAGACCAGTTGGTGTTTTGAGGGGCTGCTTGATTATCAGAGCAGGAAGTGGACCCCAGGACAGGTGTGTGGGTCTCTAGGATGGACACTTGAGTGCAAATAATGCAAATGGTTTCTTTTCACACGTTAGAGGCACCGTGTTTATTGTGAAGTGAAGAACATGCTTATCTGATTGTGTGTGTGTGTTTGCATGTGCGTGGGCACCGGTGTGTGTGGAGGCCTCGGCTCTGTGTGGGTGATGACTCAGTTGTCCTCCACCTTTTCTGAGGCAGGGCCTCTCACTGCTCCTGGAGCTTGCTGTGACTGGCTAGCTTAGCTTATCTCAGGGGTCTGCTGTCTCTGCCTCTGAGCACTCAGATTACAGGTGGGCCACCACTCTGCCGGCTTCTACATGGATGTTGGGAGTCTGAGCTCCAAACGCTTCCTCCTCTTTTCAGCTCTACGGCCCTGAGCCATCTCTTCAGCCGGAAAGCCAGTCTCAGTGAGCACTCTTTGGAAGGGTGACTTTACACTGTGAAAACCTTTCTTCTTCCCTTTTCCTGCTTCCTTTGGCTTTTCATGTGGTTTGGGGTTTAAGCCCTGCCTTGGGCATGCTCAGCAGGCGCTCCACCACTAAGCCCCACTCCTGGGAGAGACCGGTAAAAGCACGTCAGCCTGCAGGAGGGAAGACTTCAGAGACTCGTTAATTAGGCTCGTTAATTAGGCCTTCTTGTGCATCGCTGACACTTCCTCCTCAATAAGGTCGTCGTCAGTCACTCGGGGACATGGTTCATTTGGGCTTAGCACACCTGAGAGTTCCTGCCTTTGTCTCATTTCAGCTCAGTTCTCTCGGTCTTAGCTGACCATGTAACTGTCCTTCTAGACTCCAGCATGTTCCTTAGCGTCTCCTCTCTGTGCTGTTGTGTAGGAGCTTCTTGGGTTAGGCCTGTAGCAAAGGTAAAACCTCCATTGCTGCTAGTGCAGTCACATACAGGGGCTCCCACGGGTGTGGCCCAGCCCTGGCGCCTCACCTCTCCTGTCCAGGGTCTTCTGAGAGCCTCAGCCCAGCTGGCCCTACTCTGGCCGCTTCCCTTGTTCTTCCTCTTGCCTTCCTGCAGCTTCCGTTCTGTCACTCCCTCCGTCCCCCTCAGTGCCTTCCAGTTGCCTCGAGGGCTAAGCAAAACTCCCTGAGTGTAGTGTTCTGCCATGTGTCTGGGTCTCTGCTCTCAGTCTACGACCCCACTTTCTGTGTTCTCTCTCGTATATGCATCCTTCTGTTGACTAAAGCTGTCCTGCTGGACCGTTCACCTGGAAGGATCTTGGCTCCCTTCACTCTGCTCAGCTGTCCCCCTCAGCTCAGTTGTCCTCAGACCAGGACACGTTGTCTCTCCAGTGTGGCCTCTGCTGTAGCTGGAGTTCTGGTATTCCTGGCTGAACACTCCCTGTGGTCCAAGGAACTGGGTGTTTTGTGTTCAAGCAGGACCACTGCACACGGCAGGGACAAGGCTGCGATTTTACTGTCTTTAAACGTGGCGTGTAATAGTGTGTTTCTCTCATGCTGTGGCTCGGGTCAGGCACAGTCATGGAGCCATTTCGGTCTCAGTACATTTCTGAACGAGTTAGCGATTGCTTCTTAAAAATTAAAAAGTGTGTGTGTGTGTGTGTGTGTGTGTGTGTGTGTGTGTGTGTGTCTGTGTATGCGCGCGCCAGAAGGTCAGAAAGCAGCTTACAGGAGTCAGTGCTCTTTCCACCGTGTGGGTCCTGGGGACCAAATGCGGTCATCAGGCTTGACTTGAAAGCACCTTCACCTGCTGAGCCATTCCTAGGGTCCTGGGAAGGCGTTCTGAGACGCTGTGACTTTGTTATCTTAGCAGAAGAAAGCAAGTTCGTGCCAGACTCGCTGGAAGCGCGGCTGACTGCTCTGCTGGTCCTGTTGGCTGTGGACGTGGAGGGACTGAGGACCCGATTCAGGTCGCTGCTGGCAGGGGAGGGAGGGCTAACTAGGTTTATTAGTGGTATTTAGACTTCTCAATGCCTGGAGTCACTAACAAAGGCCAGAACCAGCCCACTGGTCACACACTGAAGGAACATTTAACAGCACATCAGTAGGAGTAGGCAAATTTGATGTCAAACTTATAATTTAATACTAAATTAAAGAGCATGTGCTGCTTGATGCTTACTGTTTTATAACAGTATCAGAAAAGTAGATGGAAAGATCACAGTATAAACTGTGACGTGCCAGACACGGGCAAAAATGATCACAGTATAAACTGTGGCATGCCTGCCGTGAGCAAAAGCAGCAATGAGGACGAGATGGCCTCTGTGCACACGAGTGGGTCATTTCCTCTGAGTTAGCAGGAGCGCCAGGGTTAGGGGGGACTTCGGTGAGGAGTACAGTCACCTTGACACATCATACCCCTTCTAGACAAAGTTTAGTGCCAGAGTCATCCTTCATAACTTCATAACTTCAGGGCTATTATTATTCATTGACAGTTTTATACATTTAAATGGATTTTGGTTGTTTTCACTGCATCTCCTTCCCTGTTTTTTTTTGCTTTGCTGCAAAAACCATTGTTCAGGACCCCAGCAGTTTAACACATAGCTCAGGTTTGGCTTTGTGTCCCACAGTGTGAGGGCTGAAGACACTGGAAGGCTCAGACCTAGAGATGGGTCCTCACGGGTCCTGGGCATTGCGCCATGCACAAAGTGACTTGTGTGACCCCTGGGCTGATTTGTGCCACGAGTGTGAGACGGGGACTTGTCAGGCTTCTGAGATGACTGCTGTGGGTGTTCTTTTGCCATCTAGTGAAAAGCAGAGGACGCAGAATGTGTTGAGGCTCTTCTTAGACCCCCTGCTGGACACCCTGGGGAGGCTCGGCACCCATGCTTACATGCCTCTGCTGAGGACTGACCGGTGCCTCCAGCTGCTGCTGAGGTTGCTGCACTCCTGTGTGCCGAGAGGTTCCAGTGCCCAAGATGGTGAGGACCAGTGGGTGGGTTCTTTGCTGGGGGCAGGGTGCCTTGCTGGAGGCGGGTGCTTTGCTGGGGCATTGCTGCTGTTCAGAAGCTCCCGACTTCTTAGCTTGAGAACTAGTTCTCCCCGGGCACATATGGGGGTGAGGTGGGGCGTCCAGCTAACACTCTGGGAGCATTGTGTTTACTATCATTAGAATGTGGTTTCACTTACTTTAGTTTTCATGTGTGTGAGGTATATGCATGCGTGTGCACACTTGTATGTGTAGCTGTGTGAATGTGAAGCCTAAGGCTAACTGAGCCAGTCTCTTCACTGAACCTTCCAAAGCTTCGGCTAATTGGCTGGCTAGCACCCAGGACCAACGGGTGTGCTCGGCCTTCCCTCATGCGGGGCTCACACACACACACACATACACACACACACATACTGCTGTACCTCAGGCTTCCCTCATGCTGGGGTCACACACACACACACACACACATACACACACACATACACACACACACATTGTACCTCAGGCTTTCCTTATGCTGGGGTCTCTCACACACACACACACACACACACACACACACACACATACACACACACACTCACACACTGCTGTACCTCAGGCTTCCCTCCTGCTGGGGTCACACACACACACACAGGCTGTACCTCAGGCTTCCCTCATGCTGGGGTCACACACACACACACACACACACACACACACACACACACACTGCTGTACCTCAGGCTTCCCTCATGCTGGGGTCACACACACACACACTGCTGTACCTCAGCCTTCCCTCATGCTGGGGTCACACACACACACACACTGCTGTACCTCAGGCTTCCCTCATGTTGGGGTCACACACACACACACACACACACACACACACACACACAGGCTGTACCTCAGGCTTCCCTCATGCTGGGGTCACACACACATGGCTATACCGGCTTTTACATGGGATCCAAACTCAGGTCCTCATGTTTGTTGCAGCATGCAGTTTACCATTGGATTGTCTCCTACCACTACTATCTTTTTTTTTCCCAAGGCAAGGTTTCTCTGTGTAGCCTTGGCTGTCCTGAACTGCGTTTGTAGACCAGGCTGGCCTGGAACTCACAGTCATCCACCTGCCTCTGCCTCCCCAGGTGCTGAGATTACAGGCGTGTGCTGGTACACCTGTCTTATTTTTGAGAAAGCTACTTCTTATATTTGCGTGTGCAGGTGTGTGCAGACAAGCGCATGCCGTGGCGCTTACGGAGGGCAGAGGACAACTTTCAGAAGTCAGTTTTCTCTTATGTGAGCCCCGGGGATGGTCTCATATCATCGGGCTTGGTGACACACACTTTACCCACCGAGCCATTTCAACAATACGTGTGTGTGCACGAGTGTCTGTGCACCCCACTTCTCTCATGCTAAGAAAATACTTCCTCTCGGCCTGGAGAGATGGCTCAGAGGTTAAGGGTAATGCCTGCACCTCCAAAGGTCCTGAGTTCAATTCCCAGCAACCACATGGTGGCTCACAACCATCTATAATGTGATTTGGTGCCCTCTTCTGGCCTGCAGGTGTACATGCAGGCAGAACAGTGTATACATAACAAACAAACAAACAAACAAAAACCCACTTCTTCCCCACAGATGAGGTATCCAGTGTTCTCCAGGCCTCCATCATGTCTGCTGCAGAGAGCATGGCTCAGTTTGTGCTCAGGAGGCTCACCATGGACGAGCTGCAGAGTGTGAGTAGCTTCGGGAGCTTTCTCTTGCAGGTCGTCACTGCCGTGCCTTTCCCTCGTCCACACGCACCGGATCATTTGGAAAAGGGACGTTCCTTTGGTGTGATGGTTTCTTCAGAAGCCACTGTGGGAGCAGAGCTGTTGCCGACTTCCGAGCAGTGCAGTGCGGTGTGGCGAGGTGCCGGGGAAGCAGCAGCTATAGGGAGGGAGGGAGGTTGCCTCACCTCACAGTTTTGAGGGGCTCGGATCCATCAGGGCAGGAAGAGGTGATGATGATGGGAGGAGGCTGCAGCGAGGACAGTTGGAGAGGGAGGCAGCCGGCTACATCCTGCTGTAGGCAGAAGCAGCTAGCCCGCCCCACAGCAGTGCACGTCCCCCAGCCAGGTGGCAGCTCTCAAGGTTTCAGTGTTTCCCACTACAGCCCAGCACGAGCCTCTGGGGGTTTCCACATTCAAACTACTGCAGCTGGTTTCCATTCCTTCAGTATTAGTAACTGTGACCTGAGCAGGGGATGCAGCCTCAGTTTCCCTAGATGATCTGTCTGTCCGCTTACCACGTTTAGGAAGTTTCACTGTGATGGATTTGAGGCTCTTGACGTATTTGTGTGTAACTGGAACCTGGACCCAGATATTCTGAGTGTCAGATTAAGGGTGGGACCTGGGCTGAGTGTGTATGAGTGTGTGAGTGTGTGCGAGTGTGAGTGCGTGTGATGTTACATACATGTGTGCACGCATTCACACATACATGTGTGCAGTTAGTTTTGCTTATTGTTTGAGCTGCTGTTTCTGTACATGGAAGGCCAGACATGATAAGTGAGAGCTCTGAGTGTCTGCACAAGATGTGTAAGCTTGGGCCCATCAGCATCTGATGCGGAGGCAGGAACGGCTGTCAGGGCCCCGTCCCTCCCTGAGGACTTATTTGGAGTAACACAGTTGCTAGGAGAAGGAGATTTTCTTCATGGGTGTCACTATTGGGAAGGTGCCCATTCTCCTGTAAGCAGCTCCACTCATGCTCCTGAGGCAGTAGATGGGGTCATTGGAAAGAAACAGGAGGCCACGGAGTGGTCAGAGGACTAGAGAAGGGAGACTGTGCGGACTGCACAAAACATATTACAGAGGAATCAGAATACAAAGATGCCCATTGCAATGCATGTTAATATTTGCTAAAAAAAAAAAAAAAAAAAAAGCAAAAACGGAACCATTTTCTGCCTCCCAAGGCTATGAATGTGCCGTCAGGTTCCAGGAGGGTCCTGGAAGGAAGGCGTGCTTAGCCTGTGGAGGACAGCCTGGGCACGGCGTGGTGGGATGGGGCTCTCTTCAGTGTAGGTGATTGCTTCCGCCTGAATTCTACTTGTGTGGAAACCACAGATCCTGTTGTCCTTACATGCCATGACTTCCTTGTTGTAGGTGGCAGATCTGGACCGCTGCCAGCTGTACCTGAAGGTGTTGGCTGAGCTCACGCGTCTACAGGTGAAACTGGGCTGGAAATCAGACAACCCCATCAGCCGAGTTATTTCCCCTTTGAAAAATGCGTGTGTTCACCATCTGCAGGAGGCTGAGGACGGGCAGGTAATCTCCTGGGCTGAAGGTGATACCTATTTGATTGCTCCACGATATTTTGCCATTATTATAAAGCTTTTCTGAAATATGATTGTTAAGATTCTGTCTGCAGGGTGTCTCTCTCTCTTTCTGTGTCTCTCTGTCTCTCTCTCTCTCTGTCTCTCTGTCTCTATCTGTCTCTCTCTCTGTCTCTCTCTCTCTGTCTCTCTGTCTCTGTCTCTCTGTCTCTGTTTCTCTCTGTCTCTCTGTCTCTGTTTCTCTCTCTGTCTCTCTCTCTGTCTCTCTGTCGCTCTCTCTCTCTGTCTCTCTGTCTCTCTCTGTCGCTCTCTCTTCTTCCTTTCCTTTCTTCATTCCTTCTTCTGGGAGTTGAATAAATGATCTCGGCCAGATCTTAGTCTTTTTTCACTTGTGATCCCTTTTTGTTGAAGAAAATTTTTTATGAACCTTGGTATATAGGTCTATAACATGGGAACACAAATTAAGCATTTGCAGATAATAAATAATAAAGCAATTTATTTTTAAAATGGTTCTTTGCTGTGCATATAGCTTAGACTTTACAAGAAGAAAGCAAACTACACGCTGATGAGGTGAGTGTGCTTGCTTGTCAACAGTGCAGTCCACAGACACACTGATCTGTGCTCACATGCTGAGGCGCCACCATGGGACAGAAAGCGTCCATGTCTTTGTTTACCATGACTGAGCCTGTGTTTCTGTAGGAGCTGAAAACCGTACACACAGCACTGCCTGTAAGATACAGCAGTCTCAACCTGGGCCCCAGTGTGTCTGGTGTGTTCACTGGCTCTGGGGGGTGTGGAGTCACAGTGAAAGTGTTGAGTGTTCAGAACAAAGGACACCGTGACGTCGCACAATCAGTGTGGACAAGTACAGCCACAAGACTGACCTGAGACTCATCTGACTGTTGTTCAAGTTTTCATGACCCTCAGTTACCCACACTTGTGGTGGGGTCACTGCCTATAGTTTAGGATGCTCTTGTGCTAGACATGTGCTTTACCACTGAGCTGCACCCCACTCCATCCTAATTAAACTTGGAGATGGAATCTTACTAGATTACTCACTCAGGCTGACCATGAACTCACTTTGTAGCCCAGGTAGGCTGTGAATGCATGATCCTCCTGAGTCAGCTTCCTGAGCAGCTGGGTTTGTAAGTCATAAAATCACCTCAGTGCCGATGTGGGAGGAGCTGTCTTAGGTCTGCTCACTCTGAACCCTTCATCAGCCTTACATCTCAGCCTCCATGTTTGGCTTCCAGGCTAGTTGTCCACCCTTCCTCCCTGTTCCCATGGTGCCCTGTGTTGCAGCTGCCCCAGGTGACCATGTAAAGTGTCTGTCCCAAGTATGTGCTCCTTACCCGACAGAGGTGGCTTGGGGAAGTCACCTCTTGCTTGGGAGTTAAGAGAGAACAGTGTTACGTTGGGAGTGGTGCTGCCTCCTTGTCAGTGAGAGGGTGGGCGGAGCTCCTGACATCACAGCAAACCAGGAAGAGCTCATACTAGAACCCCTTGAAGGCTTACCCCGCTCACTTGCTCGTTGGTGACCCACTCTTCCTCATTAGGACTGCATAGCCACCCAAACAGTGCACCCGCTGGGGACCACATGTTCACGGGAGCCTGGGTGATTTCTCACTCAGACCTTAGCGCCTCCTTCCTGAGGCTTCGATCTGGCCTGGCCCTTCCAGGAGAGAGAATGGTAGGGAGCCTCTGTTGGAGCACAATCTCTCTCCTTCCTTCGTTTCACCAGTGCCCCTTGTGTCTACACAGTGGTGTTTATTTCCTCCTTTGTACTTTGTGGAATGATTTATGCAGATACATCTGCTCTGGTTTAAGCACCTGCAGGCATTTCTTAAATGTAACAGAAAGGGAGAGCAGTTAAAAGCCCAACTAAGAGGCTGCTCCCTGTCTCTGAGCCCTGACAAGGCACCGTTTTTCACAAGTGGCTGATCTGTCTTATAAGAAGCTCTAGGCAGCCCACGTTGTAGAGGCTGAATTTTCCTGTTACATCTGAGTACCAGCTGCCATTCTAAACTCTGCAGAAAGCCACACACGTGCACTTCTTTTAGTCCACTGATGGGGGCTGCAACAGGAGTGGAGGCAGGGCATGCGGTGTTGTAGCCTTGCAGCCCCGGTCACCTCAGGCTGAGGCTAGCTTCCCTTGCGTCAGGCTTGTTCTGTCCTTTGCAGGAGCCAACGCTGGGTCATCAGGTGCAGAGAGTGGTCAGTATGGCCACCCTGGCAGCTCTGTGTGAGGCTATGGAAGAGCATCCGGTGCTGCAGCCTCCTCCCCCGGATGCTGGGCCTGTGGACAGGGTCCTGTCAGCTCTCCCACTCAATCAGGTGCTGGAGAAGCCGCGATCAGAAGAACAGGGCAGCGGGGTGCGTCTCACGGAGAATGGCAGGTGAACGAGGAATGTCTTTGTTAAGGGTTAACAGCCCAGTTTGTGTGCCGACTATGGCGGTTGGTGACCCGTGGCTGTGCTCATGGTGTAGTGGAGTTGGGGAGATGAGGTTCCATTTTGGATAAAAGTCCACCATTAGGTTCCTCATATCCCTTGTCAGAAACCACCCGACTTTTCTGATTTAGTTTTCAGTGAGTCTCTCAAAGTTGCAGTTGCTTCACTATTGTGGCTAGGCTGCTGTCTCCCTTCTCTCGGTCCGTTTTCTGTCGCTGTAACAGTTTATCTGAGGCCAGGTGGCTTATAAGGAAATAATGGTTTTGGAGACTGTGGATGTAGACCAGCATCTACCTGGATCATGAAGAGGGCTTTCTGTGCTTTACCTCCTGATGGAGAAGCTGGGAGGCCCCACCTCCCAGCAGCCCCGCCCCCAGCAGCCCCCGCCCTCCCCACACTCTGTCCATGGGTTTGCCTCTATAAGGAACAGCACTACATGCCAAAGAAATGGAGACCAGTTTGGGAGAGTGTGCCTCAGTATCTTTTCTTTTAAAAATTTCAGTGTTCCTGAAGAATCACCTTCCCAGGGATGGGGGAAAGTTGTCGCGCAGTATCTGCACGACCAGTGGACCTGCCTCTCCTTCCTGCTGAGAAAGCACCGGCCTCTTACTCAAGCCGAGGAGGGTGACAGGCTGCAGTGTTTCTTTCCTGTGGCTGAGACGCCCGTGCAGACCCTGCAGTCGGCGCTGGCCGTCCTCACGGTTCTCCCTGCTAGCCGTGTCGTGCCTGTGTTCCGCTGCATGGAGGTGCTGGTTCCCAAGGTGAGGTGGACACGCAGGGAAAGGTGGATGGGATGATGGAGAGACAACAGCGTTTCTGAGACTGACCACTGTGTGTTCTCGCCCCCTTCTGCCAGCTTCTCACCTCTGAGGAGTCACTCTGCATAGACGCTTTCGACATGGCTTGGGAAATTACGTCTTCCTCGAGCAACGCTCAGCTGACATTCTGGCCTAACTTAAAAGCTTTTGTTCACTTTGTTTTCGATAATGAAATTCTTACTATTGCTGCAAAACCCAAGGGCCAGGCGTACTTCAAAATAAAAGAGGTAACTTTATTCTCTTTGTGGGGTCAGTAGGACGAAAGAAAAGAGTGGAGTGCTTGTAACCAAGTACTGGGGCTGCTGGCTTTGTCCTCAGAATGTGTCCTTGAATGAGATGAGGAACTGTGACAGAGGCAGGGGCCTGAGCATGAGGCCCGGCTGTGGGGTTTACTTTCAGCTGAGGAGAGGTGGCTGCTCCTCTGAAGCGGAGGCTCCTGACTATTAGTGCATCAGGAAGCAGAGAACAGAACAAAGCAGGGCCTGTCTGCAGCCCCCGGGTGCCACCTCTAGACAGACAGAGGGGACAGGATGCGTGAGCTGTGCTGACCCTTCACATTCAGACCATGGCTTTCCCCATCGGGCTCAAATGGTATTTAAGATCTTAACAGAGAGGAGGCAGAGGCCAGCCTGGTCTACAGACTGAGCTCCAGGCTCAAAACAACAAAGAAAACCACAAAAAACAAAACAAAAAATCCTTGACTCATTTGCCAAGTTAAGGGTTGGGAACTCAGGAGGCCTAGTTCTTCCCTTTCCAGGAAAGTGAGTGCCCTGGACACAGTCCCTCCTGTAGGACGGCAGGGCTTTAGTGCTGAGCTGAGCTGAGCTGGTGCGCTGTCACACTGACAAAGGCTGGGGTGCATGGCAGGCGCCATCTGTCTTGCACTCACATTGTACCTTCATATGTTTTTAAATTTTATGTAGAAAAAGTCTTTGTTTTTTGGAGGCATGGACAGCCCCTGAATTTGAGGCTTCACACTTTACCATCCACAGATTCAGCCAATAAGTAGGAATATTTGATGGTCAGAGAGGTGGCTCAGTAGGTAAAGATGGCACCAAGCCTGACAACAGAGCTGGATTCCACTCACATGGTAAAAGTCGTGAGCAACTCCCAGACGTCATCTTGTCTTCCACGTCTGTGCTAGGCATTTGTGTACCCTTCCAAAATAAATTAATGTTTAAAAAAAAAAGACTATTTGAAGCCACGTGGTGGTGTCACACACCTTTAATCCTAGTACTCAGGAGGCAGAGCCAAGCAGATTGCTGTTAATTTGAGGCAAGCCTGGTCTACAAAGTGAGTCCAGGACAGCAAAGCTACACAGAGAGACCCTGTCTTGAAAAACAAAACAAACAAACAAAAAAACCTATTTGAAAAAAATTTGCATCAGTACTGAACAAAAGCAGCCTTTTTATTTATAAAAACATAATTATTTATACTGTATTAGAATTTGTCAGTAATCCAGAGGTCAGCCTTTGGGTACTGCGACATGACATCATTGTAGGCATGTTGGGATATTTATAGTTGTCCTAGGACAAGCTGCAGCCATGGGTCCAGGTTGTATACATCTCATCTAAAGTAGCCGTAATGTTCCCACATGAGGCCCCCAGCAGACTGTGTACCATTTTATGTGAGCAGGGGTTCGGTGTTGTCCAAGGGCTTTCTGAAGATGTACCCAGGACTATGAGAGATGGCTGCATTTAGATTTGCAGCCACTCCTTCAGCAGGGAGGATGATGACCCAATGGGTTCTGTCCTGTTGGAGATTCAGGTTGTTTCCAGTTCCTGGTTTTGGTCCACGTTGCCCCTTCTCCCCGCTGTGGGGCACATCAGGAGACTGTGGTCTTGGCCTCCTGGAGCATTGAAGTCTTCGTTTTACAGGGAGGGGGGCCTCCTCTTTCCGCGTGTTTGGCACGTCTCTCCTGGAGAGTTCTGTATGGATGGCTCAGCCGGGAATACTGGACTTAACACACATTCTTGAAACACAAGGAATTAACATTCCGTGATCATGGTTCATCTGAAAAAACTCCAGTAGTGTTTAGTGTTGGATTTTCCTGACAAATTTATTACACAACTCACATTCACCATTTCGGCAAATAGGAATGCTACAGACTGAAGGGCAGTGCCCTTCAGCAGGATCTGAGCGGTTTTCCCGCGTTGAAGCCCCTCTGTGGGTTGACATTAAAAGCTTGTGTGTGTTCTGTACTCGACGTTCAGGGCCAGGCTGTGGGTGACTTTCTCGTTGCTATGACACACCACCTGACGAAAGAGCTGAAGGAGGGAAAGGTTTTTCTTGCCTCACAGTGTGTAAAGGGACACAGCCCATCACAGTGGTGACGGCAGCAGCAGGCGATGAGGCAGCTGGTCACATACAGGGCATCCAGTCACTTTCTCCTTGTATCCAATCTAGAACCCCAGCTGCAGAATGCAGCCACCACATTCAGAATGGATCTTTTTTTCTTCATTTAAGCCTCTCTGGAATCACCCCACAGGCACTTACAGACATGCGTTCCCACCAATTCAAAGTCTGTCCTGTCTACTGTAAAGATGAACACCGCAGGGAGGAAGGGCGGGCTCCTCCCTTAGGAACCATCATCTGGAAAAGTGACAGTTTTTAGCAAAACCACTATGCTGCTAATTTTCTTCATAACTGACCTGGCCAAAGGTTAACCCCAGTGTCATGTCTCATTTCAGATTATGTACAAGATAATAGAAATGTCTTCCATAAAAGCAGGGGTCTTCAATATTCTGATACGTCACTGCTGTCAGTCCTGGACAGCGGCTGCTTCCGGGGTGCCCCAGGGGCCATTCGCCAGTGCTAAGGATTACAGTGAACTTGTCCTGGAGGCTTGTGTGTTCGGAACAGTGTTTAGGCGTGACCAGAGGTAAAATGCCACTATGTCAACTTGTCATGCATGGGGTGGGGTTATGGCTGTGCCGAGCAGTAGTCAGCCAGGTTGTAGTATTACCTATGGGGCTTTAATTTTTTTTCTCTTCTGGACTTTTTTTTTTTTCCTTCCCACATTTTTAAGACTTATTCAGGATGTCCAAACCTTCATAGAAAACCTTGGACAAGGCTGTGCAGCAAACATCATCATGGAGAAGTGAGTATGGTCCGTTTCTGTGTCTTGATGCAGTGAGGCACTCCATTTGGTTTAACCTCTGTGGCAGCCTTTACTCATAGCATTTGAAGATTTGTTTGTTTATGTTTTATATGTATGGGTGTTTTGTCTGCGTGGATGTCAGTGTACCACATGCATACTCGAGGTGTCACCTTCTGGAAATGGAGTTGCAGAGGGATGTAGCCACCTACCATGTGGGTCCTGGGAATTGAACCTGGGTCTTCTGAAAGAGTAGCTAGTGCTCTTAACTGCTGAGCCATTTCTCCAGCTCTGTTGTTCACAAGTTTAATAAAAGTTTTATCATCATATATAGTTAATAAACAAACTGTATAATAATAACAGCTATTATTATTACTGCTACTGTAGCTAAATGTCTGTCAGGCAGCTTCAAGAGAGGTTTGGGAGGTACAGTCCATCATGGCTTCAGGTTCGCTTGATGGCACAGAGAAATGGGAAGTGGAGCAGGGCTGTAAACCTTAAGGCCCGCCCCCAGTGACCCACTTCCTCCAGCCTTGCCTCTCAAGGTTCCACAAAGTACATCCTGGGGCCACCCTGTGGCAACAGGCCTTTAGCACATGAACCCGAGTGGGGATTCCCCACCAAACCATAATACAGGCCTTCAAAACTGTGTTATTATAATATTTTTTGTTCATTTTTTATTTATATCTTCACAATTTACTAAGTTAACAAAGACATGCCATCAGATGTGACGTAGCCCTCCTCCCCTCTGGGGGAGGGGCTCTGGGTGGAGGGTGGAGGCCGTTGTGCGCACTTTAACCCTTTATTTGGTTGTAAAATTTATCATTGAATTCATAGTTAACAAATAACATTTTAGCAATTAAATGTGTTATACACAAGAGTAGAGTGCATGAAAGGCCCTGAGTGGTTTTTTGTTTTGTTTTGAAGCCTTTTGGTTGGGTAATTAATATATAAATATTCGTGCATAGCCGCGGTGTGCGGCTGGTCGTGAGGGTGTATTCTAGAGCGAGAGTTCTTATCTGCTTGAGTCTATTTATCATGGTGTTGGAAGGGCTGGGGCTTGTGTCATGCACACACATGGTAGTCAGAGGGCAGTTCTGTGGAGTCCGGGCTCTCCTACGTTCATGTGAGCTTCAAGTGTGGGGTCCCGTAGCCAGGCTCGCTTGTCTAATGCCTTTCTCCCATGAGCCATCTTACCAGCCCTAATCGGAACAGTTTGGAGCTTATCAAATACTTTTCATTCAAGTCTTATTTTCTCATCTCTCAAAAACCTACATTTGTGTTTGTGATGAGAAAAAAAAAACTTACATCATTTACTGTGATTTTAGAGCCAAGGCTGATAAGTGATTACTTGTGAATATTTATAAAGTGTTAACTCCATAGGTGGCTGTGTGCTAAGTCACCTGCCACGTTTCCTTAAGTGTGAGCATTGTTGGAACTGTAACTGTTTTCAAAGACTTTTCCCTCCGTGTCTCTGTGTGTATTTGTGTATGGATATGTGCATGTGAGTGCAGGCACCTAAAGAGGCCAGTAGAGGGTGCTGGGTCCCCTGGAATTGGAGTTCCAGGTGGTTGTAAGTTTCTGGATGTGAGTGCTGGGAACTGAACTCAGGTCCTGTGGATAGTCATCTCTCCAGCCCACTCAGTTGTTTTTAATTTATTGTTTATTTGCTTGGTGGGTTGGTTTAACGTAGCAGTCAGTGTCACTTTCGAGTGGGGGTTGCCCAGTGCTTATTGTCACATTAAAGTGATAGTCAGAGTTTACCTGAGCGGGGTGTGGAAATACGCACAGTTTCACTTTGATGCAGATGGGCCAACACTCAGAGCCCATGGGTCCTGCTGGATGGTAGGAGGCAGCTGTGGAGTGTTGAGCCTATGTTCTTGTTGTTGTTTCTCTTACTAGGGTCTGGGGACAGGCATGTGTGCGTGCATGTGTTTGTGTAGATCCGTGACTGGGTGGATTTGTGCCCATTTTGTGCTATTGTATAAAACACTTATTTGTTGTGGTCTGCTGTCTCCCAATTCAGAAGGATAGTCATTAAATAATCTCTTAATCTCAAGCATGTTTTGGAGTAGGACTGGTTCTTGTGATGGCATTTGGTACAAACTGTGGGTTTATTTTTTTATTTCTAAAACATGTTAACACAGTTCATCATTTTATATTTTAAGCACTAAGAGAGAAGATTATTACGTGAGAATCTGTGCTGTCAAATTCTTGTGCCTGCTAGATGGCTCTGACATATCCCACAAGTTGTTTTTAGAATCTCTTGCCATCAAGCTCTTGGATAAGGTAAGGAGAAGCCTTTATCCTGCTTTAACTAACTCTGCTTTCCACAGGCCATGTCTAGAACTTGCCCTTTATTTGACCTGAACACATAGAGACATGTGTATTATTGTGTATTTCTAAACACCTTTTGCCACAGAGAGCCTGACAGTGATGTTCTGTAGTTTTGGTTAACGAAAATGGCAGAAACACGAGTGTGTGTAATGTTGCTTTGTTACACCTTGCAAATTTGCATTTGTCACTGATAGTGTTTTTAGTCTGGGGTGAGGTTGGTGGTTTGCCTTGATCTCTACCCGTCTCTCCAGGAGGAGTCGACATCCAGGTCCAGAGCTCGCTACCATGAGAACTCCCTACAACACCGGGTGAAGAACCGAGTATGGCAGACTCTGCTCGTCCTGTTCCCCAGATTTGATCAGGTGCGATGGTTCTCATGCTCTGTTTCTTATTAGGGTTTCTATTGCTGCAGCGAAACACCTTGGCCAAAAGCAAGCTGGGGAGGAAAGGGTTCATTTGGCTTACACTTCCGCATTGCTGTCCATCACCAAAGGAAGTCAGGGCGGGAACCTGGAGGCAGGAGCTGATGCAGAGGCCCTGGAGGGTGCTGCTTACTGGCTTGCTCCCCATGGCTTGCTCAGCCTGCTTTCTTATAGAGCCCAGGACCACCAGCCCAGGGACGACACCACACACATTGGGGTGAGCCCTCCAGCACCGATCATTAAGAAAATGCCTCACAGCTGGATCTCATGGAGGCATTTCCTCAACTGAGGCTCCTTCCTCTCTGGTGACTCTAGCTTGTGTCAAGTAGTAAACTCTTTTTCATTAAAAAAACAAAACAAAGTAAAACTAGTATGAGAGAGGCTAAGAGAAAGGGAGAGGGAAGGGGAGAAAGAGAGAGAGAGAGAGAGAGAGAGAGAGAGAGAGGGGCCGCTTGCCGCCAAGCATGCCATTCTGCGTTCAATCCTCAGGATCCACACAGTGGAGGGAAAGAACTGACTCCCAAACGTCGTCCTGACCTCGCCATGTGTGCGCACACACTTAAGCACACATGCAATCAATGTAGTTTAAAAAAAAAGATTCTCTTTTCCACTTTTCTGTCAGAAGTCCTCCTTTAAGAATGATTTTCCTCTTTAAAAATGTCTGTAAATGTTTTTCACTCGATGCTTACATATATGTCATCACACACCGCAGAAGTAGGATGTGAAGAGGAGTGGGTGAGGGGGAGGTGAGTTTGGAGCTCAAGGTCTAGGCTAGAAACAGCAGGGGCTGGCAGTGGGGGTGGGGGTGGGCAGTGGGGGGTAAGGGTGGGAGGTGGGGCTGGCAGTGGGGAGTGGGAGGTGGGGAGTGGGGGTGGGGAGGTAGGGGGGTGGGGAGTGAGGGTGGGGAGTGGGAGGTGGGGGGGTGGGGAGTGGGGGTGGGGGGAAGTGGAGGTGGGGAGTGGGAGGTGGGGGGGGTGGGGAGTGAGGGTGGGGAGTGGGAGGTGGGGGTGGCGGCCGTGGAGCTGAGGTCAGAAGGCAGATGGATGGATGCACTGTCAGGAAAAAAAGCCTTGCTCCCCAGCGAGATGCTTCTGAGCGGCTGGGTCCAGGTGTTCAATATGGCTACATAAGATAGAGTGTTGCCACTAAAGCACTAGCTGAGCACGTGGTGGTGGCTCAGTGCGGGGACTCGTGGTCACTCCCCAGGACCCACATGAAAATCCAAGCTCGGTGGCACACCTCATCATCCCACTGCCTAGGGGGTAGAGATGGGGGGAGCCTTATGGCTTGCAGGTCAGCCAGTCTATCCAATTGGAGAGACCGTGCCTCACACAATGAGGCACACATGGACGACTGCTGGCCTGACTCCACATGCATGTGCCCACATCCGCACACACTGCACTCACAAGTCCATGCACACATGAACATTTACATGTGCATGCACCACCCACAGAACTGAGACACAGAACTGGGGGAGTTAGTCTTCTGTATCTCTCCCCTGAAATTCTTATCACAGAACTGACACCTCAGTATACAGTGAGGTGCTCAGTGAAAATGCTCCAGCCAGGTCAGTCTGATGTCTGCACTGTGTGTGGACTCTGGCCAAGCCAGAAGATGGGGTGCAGCCCCTGGAACTGGAGTGATGGTGGCTGTGAGCTGCCCTGTGGGTTCCGGGAAGTGCCCCCAGGTCTTCAGCAAGAGCAGTGAGTGCTCCTAACTGCTGAGCCATCTCTCCAACCTCAGTTCGTTTTCTCCCTCAGACCTTCTTGAATGGGATTATTGATAAGATTTTCCATGCTGGCTTCACCAACAATCAAGCATCCATAAAATATTTTATTGAGTGGATTATTATATTGATTCTTCACAAGTTCCCTCAGTTTCTTCCAAAGTTCTGGGCGTGTTTCTCTTACGTAAGTGGATTTTCTTCATACTGTTTTGAACTAGGGAAGGGTTGGCTGTGTGCAGGCACTTCACTGCAGTATTTGTTTCTGTCCCCTCAGTTATTGTAATGTTGATGTTGTAGTTCGCAGTTGTGCGTCCTGGGTGCTCGTGGGCGATGGAAAATTCCCCCCCGTTTATCTTGAGTGTGATGTGATTTGTTCTAATACAGGAGAAGCTTTTATTACTAAGATGTAAGGGAGGCTGGCCATGGTGTTGCACACCTGTAATCCCAGCGCTTGGGAGACTGAGGCAGGGAGATCAGAAATTGCAGACCAGCCTGGGCTGCATAGTGAGGCACTGTCTGAAACAAAGCGAGCTGCTGCTGGGTAACACCCAGCGGTGTCCGGCCTGACACTGGGTAACGCCCAGCAGTGTCCAGCCTGACACTGGGTAATGCCCAGCAGTGTCCGGCCTGACACTGGGTAACGCCCAGCAGTGTCTGGCCTGATGCTGGAAGGAAGGCGAGGAATAAGATGCTTCCTTCCCATTGAAAAGAGCTTAGAAGGGAAGCTTCAAACACCCGAACTGGAGGGTATGGAAGGAAACACCTCCCGCCCAGCCATGGACAACTGTCAGCTCCGAGCTGTTGTGGTCTCTCTCGCGTGAGCTGGCTCTGACTCCTCCTCACCCTTCCACGTGTTCCAGTAACTTCCTCATATGGTCTGAACTTTGGCTCATAGTTTGAAGATGCACTTCAACATGGAGGAAGGCACGGCAGCCGAGTGTGAGGTCACGTGATATCTGTGGTCAGGAAGCAGAAAGGCATAAATGGTGACTCTCAGCTCCTTGTCTCCTCCTTAGAGTGCCTATCTCCCCAGCTCAGTTAACCGAATGGAGATGAGCCATCCCTGCTGTGCCCAGAGGCTTATCCTCTGTGATCCCAGGTCTCTCTAGTTGATAGTAACCTCCCCAACTTGTTCTTGTGTCCTGTGAAACTCACTTTTGATGTGAACGTTGGTGGCCATAGTGGGCCCCGCCTTCCCCGGTCCCTTCCCTGCCTACACTTGAGCCACACAGATCACTCAGGCTTGGGTTGTGTTGCTAGGATGCTCACCACCTACCTGGCCATGTAAACAGCATCTGTTCTGGGTGGTTCTGCATACTGATGCTCTGGCCCTTCTAAGCAGGGGCTCCAGATGGCATTTCTGCCTGAGTTTTTCACGTTGGAAGTACTAACAGTCCTGTCCCAAGGGTCAGTGAGACCCTCACCTTCCCTACCCTGTGGATTTATTTGTAGTGTGTCCTGACGCCAGTGCCCACTCCTGCCCGAGGCAGGTTCCTCCCATCCTGCAGGCCTGGCCCAGAGGCTTGGTACATGGGGGACCACTCATTGCTCTTTGGCTGCACCCCCAGTGCTGCCTACATTGCACTGGGCTCAGGGAATGTCTCCCCCTCTCTGGTTTTCAGTCCTGTGCCCTACATATAACAAACGCAAGCTCCTTCAGGAAGCCCCAGATGACGACTCTTCAATCTCACCTTCTGTCAGGGTGAAGAAAAACTTAAAACGAGCATTTGTACATTTTTATCCGTTTTATCACATTTGGACACCATCATCCAGAACATTCCAGAAAAGGTGAGTTTGAACTATTTGTAAGGAGAATTTGTAAAGTGTTCTAATATGAAAAGAGTGTGTTGGTACAGGCTGGGCTTGCTGCTGTTGTTTGTCTCATGATAGGCCATCTTTAAAGTGTTTCTCCCTTGTTCCTTCAGAAGGTTCCTTCTGAAGGTTCGTACAATGCAGTCTCATCAGATCCAGCCTTTCCCTACCTCACTGTGGACTGTCGGGTGTCCATGTGGTTTTTGTCCCTGCTCCCCCTCCCTTCCCCTGGTTACTGTTGTGTGCAATGGGCAACTGCTCCATACATCTCGAGTTCACAGGTGATTCCTGTTGTTTTTATTTTTATACAAGTATTTATAAAGTTTGCCTTTTTGCATTCCTGGCCTTCTGGTTTTGTTTGTATATTTTTATCAGTTCTTTGAAAATTTCACAGATGCATACAATGTATTTTCAGCATATTCACCCCCCACCATCCCACTCCCTCAAATTCTTGTCCTCTTTTTCTTTTAAGATTTATTTATTATGCATACAGTGTTCTGCCTGCATAGACACCTGAACTCAGGACCTCTGAAAGAGCAGCCAGTGCTATAAACTTCTGAGCCATCTCTCCAGCCCTATTTTTATTTTTAATGTAACTCATCAAATCCAGTTTGTGCTGCTCATGTTCTCCTGGGTGTGGTGCTATCTACTAGAGTGTGGTCTGTGTACAAGAGGCCACACCCTTAAGGAAAACGGAGTCTTCTTCCCTCAGAAGTAATCACTGTCAACAGCTCCTCAGCTGGGATATGGGCTCCTAATCCCCCACCCCACCCCCACCCCCCAACAGAGATTCTTTAGCCAACACTGATGTAAACAGACTTAGGGGCCATCACATGCTTCCCCCCGTCCACCCCCACCCCTAACATACACACACAACAGAGATTCTTTAGCCAATGTTGGTGCTAACACACTTAAGGGCAGTCATGTGGAACCCCAAAGCCCAGTTCTTTGTTTCCTCTTTCAGTTTTCACTCTCCCTTAGTATGAGCACAATCTGTGCAGTTACTTATCACAGGGGTGTCTATATGTGCCGTGTGTGTGTCTATCTGTGCATGTGTGTGTGCGCGCGCATGTGTCTGTGTGTGCGTGTGTGTGTGTGTGTGATTGGAAGACAGTGGCCCTGGGTAAGTGTTCATGGCCTGCTGGATGAAGGGATGAGAGGTTTGCTTGCACCCGGCTCGTCCTGCTCGGTGACAGTGGCATTGTCCAGGTAAGCACTGATACATCTGCTCAGGGACAGTGGCATTGTCCAGGTAAGCACTGATACACCTGCTCAGGGACAGTGGCATTGTCCAGGTAAGCACTGATACACCTGCTCAGGGACAGTGGCATTGTCCAGGTAAGCACTGATACACCTGCTCAGGGACAGTGGCATTGTCCAGGTAAGCACTGATACACCTGCTCAGGGACAGTGGCATTGTCCAGGTAAGCACTGATACACCTGCTCAGGGACAGTGGCATTGTCCAGGTAAGCGCTGATACACCTGCTCAGGGACAGTGGCATTGTCCAGGTAAGCACTGATACACCTGCTCAGGGACAGTGGCATTGTCCAGGTAAGCACTGATACATCTGCTCAGGGACAGTGGCATTGTCCAGGTAAGCACTGATACACCTGCTCAGGGACAGTGGCATTGTCCAGGTAAGCACTGATACACTGCTTAGGGACAGTGGCATTGTCCAGGTAAGCACTGATACATCTGCTCAGGGACAGTGGCATTGTCCAGGTAAGCACTGATACACCTGCTCAGGGACAGTGGCATTGTCCAGGTAAGCACTGATACACATGGCAGCCCATTCTGTGGACATGGTTGCTGTCCAGCTGGTAGAAGCTGACTGTGGGGCTCACAGCTGGTGCAGCCCCTCGTGCAGCTCTCAGCGACCTTGTGGAGGGAGGGGCAGTGGTGCAGCATCTGATGGCATGAGGAGGATTGAGCAAGAGACCCAGTCTTCTCCAGACTTATTGTTCAGTTTTTTTTTTTCTTTTAAAGATGTATTTATTTATTATGTATACAGTGCTGTCTGCATGTACACCTGCAGGCCAGAAGAGGGCATCAGATCTCATTATGGATGGTTGTCAGCCATCATGTCGTTGCTAGGAATTGAACTCAGGACCTTTAGAAGAGCAGGCAGTGGTCTTAACCTCTGAACCATCTCTCCAACCCTTGTTCAGTTTCTTAATACAGGGCTCCTGTGGCCCAGACTGACCTGCACTCCTGGTCAGCCTGCTTCCCCCTCAGGTGTCCCATGCCTGGCTTTCTCCTCCTCGCCTCTTAACTGAGCTTCTGTGTGGCCCAAGGTGGCTGCTAGGGAGCTGAGCTCAGCACTCAATGGAGGAAGGGGGAGGGGGTGCCTCAGGTCCTCCAAAAGTAGGGTTCCTATAGGATACTTCCTTACTAGGTCATGTGATAAGGTGGGGTCATATTTGTCAACTTAGGTTAAAGGAGACAGGGACATATTGCAGCCATTAGAAAGATGAGGGCCCCTGAGACTTTTCCTGGAGACAGTTGTGGGTCCCGCTGAGCTCATTTCCCTGGGAGGAAGATGCAGCCCACAGGCAGGCCGCTGAAAGCTTGCCCGAGCTGGTCAGGAGCGCCCTCTGCTCTTCCTCCACTTACACTCCTCCGTACACTCTTGCTGCCTCGTCCTCCCGTAAGCTGTTTTTCCTGTCTTTGCAGAAGCTGGTTCTGAAGCGAGCCCTCACCGTTGCCCTGCAGTGGTGTCTGAGTCACAACTTCAGCGTTCGGCTCTATGCTCTGGTGGCTCTCAAGAAGGCCTGGCATCTGTGTAAAGTGCTACAGTTTGAAGAATGTGACGCCTGGAGCACAGTCATCGAGTGCAGCCTCAGCCAGGCAGAAAACATGCATGGAGCAGGGTGAGGACACTTCGTGGCTCTTCTTTCCAGCAGAGTCCAGAGGACAGAGGAGAGGAGCAGCCTTGTTTCTCTCTTTCATGTCTCTGTCCCACTGTGCTAGGGCTCAGAAAGGCTTGGTCAGCCCCATGTGGCAGGTGATGCTACCATATATAGATTGGTGAGTCCAGGTTGGGGTTGTTTGGTTGGATTTTCTAGACAGAGTTTCTTTGTAGCCTCAGCTGTCCTGAAGCTCATTCTGTAGACCAGGCTGGCTTTCAACTCAGTGATCCACCTGCCTCTGCCTCCCGAGTGCTGAGATCAAAGGCATGCACCACCACTTCTGGGCCAGATTGGAGTTTTATGCTTCTCATCCTTTATTTGAGCCCTGTGAACTCTGAGCTCGGCTCCTGGCACAGCAGGCAAGCAGCATGGAGGAGGCAGGACTGACCTCCAGCAGCCCCCCACACCCCTCACCCCCACCCCACCCCTCTGCTGCCCACTTCGAGCTGAGCACTGCTTTCTGTGGTGACATCATGGCTGACTATTTAGCACTGGGCTGTCCCTAGTCCCTAACAATTGGCTCAGAGGCCATGATGATGATGAGGAAGAGGAGGAGGAGGGCACCATGGCTGATACAGACCCTCTACCTGTGGTTAGGGAAGTCCTTTACCTAACATGATCTGAGATTTCCAAGAGAAGAGCAGGAACTTGTAAGAAAGACTTCTGGACAAGAGAAGTGGCTTTGGGAATTGGAGTTTGGTGGCAGGACACTGGAGGTGTCAGGGGTTCAGAGATCTGGAAAGAGTTGGAGCCTTGCCTGTGTAGGAAGCAGGTCCGAGGCAGCCTGCATAGTGGGAGGGGAGCTGCTTACTCAGATCTGAGGCTGGTGAGGGGTAAACAGACAGGCTCAAGGACGGAGTATGAGAGAAGACGACAGGCTCAATGTAACGATACAGCTGGGCTGCACCAGCAGTGGGACAGAGGTGGAACTTACACAGCAGCATGTTTAACACACACACACACACACACGTGGCACACTTGTTACCTGTAACATTACCTATTACTCATGTTTTGTGTTTAGATATTGGAATGTTTGTTTGTTTTTTGAGACAGGGTTTCTCTGTGTAGCCCTGGCTGTCCTGGACTCACTTTGTAGACCAGGCTGGCCTCGAACTCACAGCGATCCGCCTGCCTCTGCCTCCTGAGTGCTGGGATTAAAGGTGTGCGCCACCACGCCTGGCTGATACTTGGAGTATTTAAAATACTTCCTGCCATTCATTTTTAAAGCCACAGGCGGTGAGGAATGTGAGGTACCAGGCACTTTAGGGTGTAGGAAGTCTGGCAGCCTGAAAGTGCTGCACAGTTTGGGCTGATGACCCAGTTCTAGGCGTCTTATCCTGTCACACACTGTTGCCTTGCTGCTTCTGCCTCTCCAGCCTGCTGGCTGGGTTTGTCTTGCTCACTGGTGGTGCAGTTGGGTTTTGTGGCTGGGTACTGCTGGGCTGTACTGTGTGCCTCCAGAGTGAAAACCACAGCTTACCTAACATTTGTTCTCTGGGAGAAAAGGCCCACTGCCAGGCAGACACACAGGACCCCAGAGGTTGCAAGTGCTGGCAGGCGATGGTGTCTCTGGTTCGGCTTGAGGCCAGCCTAGGCTACTTGTTTGACACTCAGGTTTATTCCTTCAGCTGGTTTTTGTATGGTTCTGACAGCATTATTTATAGTTTGTTCATCTTTGAGTTTCATTTCAGAATATAGAACTCTGAGGGCTGAGTGCAGAGCACGCTCTGGAAGGGACGAGGCCTGGCTTCAAGCCCCAGCTCTGCAAACAACAAAGCAAAACTGTGTTGTTTTGTTCTTTTATTTTGATACAGAGTCTTGGCTATGCAGCTCAGGCTGACGTTATCCTTCTGGCAATGCTCCTGCCTGTCTGTGGAGCGTTCAAATTGTAGGTGAAGACCACAGTGCCTCGCTTAAGAGAAGAACAAACAGGCTAGGTGTGGTCCCACATGTCTACAGTCCTGGAGCCAAGGGCTCAGGATTCTCCTCAGATACAGGGGTCAAGGCTGCCCTCATGAACCTGAGACTGTCTCAGAAAACAGAAGTGAGAACCTTTATAAACATCAGTTTAAAAGCACACCGAGTGCTGGGGCAGAGCTCGGATGAGAACCTCTGTAAGTGGCAGTTTAAAAAGCACACTGAGTGCTGGAGTAGGGCTCGGAGGTAGCGTTTTCACCTAGTGTACAAGAGACCCTAGGGAGTAATCCCCAGCAGCCCTGTTAGTGACTGATAAACATGGCCAAATGCAACTTACAGAAGGAGGCTTGTCTTGGCCTATGGTTCCAAGGACAAGTGCTCACCGTGCTGAGGTGTGACAGCAGCAGCAGGCATGGCAGCAGGAACAGGAAGTGGAGAGGTCACATCAGGAAATGAACAGAACTGGAAGTAGGGTGGGGTATGAGCTCTCAAAGCCTGCCCAGGGACACACTTCCTCCAGCAAGGCCACGCCTCCTGGACCTCCCCAAACAGTGCCACCCGATGGGGACTATGTGTCCAAATACATGAGCTAAGGGGACATTTCTCATTCAAACCACAACCCCAGAGACAGACAGACAGACAGACACAGACTTAGAATATATATACACTGATGTTGGAACCTGGGTTAGAACTCTTTAAGATTATTCTGACTTCTCCATACCAGAATCGTTTACTCACTGTTCCTCCCCCTTAGGAACGCCAGGAAGAATTGGCAGCGCATCCAGGACCATTTCTTCTTCTCAGCATTTCATCCCCTGAGGGACTTCTGTCTGGAGGTAAGCCACGGGTGCAGTGTAGGTGCTCTGCTGTCCGCAGTCCCAATGCCTCGCTCCTGCCCCAGCTGTCCAGGGTGGTGATGAGGCTTTCCCTCTGTCCCCCGACCCTGTAAAGCTGTGAATGTGCTTGCGGCCCGCTCCTCGGCAGTGACAACTGGCTAGTCATCTAACTTTCTATTTCTCTGGCAGTGTCTGGCTTGTAAACCTTGGAATATTTAACTCTAAACAGAAATCAGAACAGATTTCTAAAAGAAAGTGAGTGAGAGAACGTGTGTGCAGGTGAGACTTTCCTGTGCTGAAGCCTGTTATCAATGCAAGAACAAAAAGACCTCGTGTGAGTGGCAGTTAATTATTCTGGGTAATGAAGTGTACAGCAAATGGCACTCCATTTTGCTGACAGCAGCAGAGTATTTGTGTAACTTTAAGAACTGTAAACGTACTTACTAACTATAGTTACTGTAAATGACTTCAGTGTGTAAACTTAACATTTGCCAAGAGCATCAGCCTTCCTCAAGCCTTCCAACTGCAGCTACAGCCCTGTTGCCTACTTAACTAAAGAAAGAACATCTGGCTGGGTACTTCTTCGGAGGATCCATATTGGGAGCCCTACTGTGCAACCAGTGCTATCATGGTCTGCTTAAAGCTGTCCTTGAAGGCATTCTATGTTGTGAGATGTGCTAAACCAAACATGGCTGTGTTTTCTGTCACACTACCAATATCGCTCTCATCGAGATAAAACATGCTAGGATTTCTCACGTAGCATACAGCGTTTTGTCGGTGTTCCTCAGCTCCCAGAGCCCTCTGTGGGCGCCTTCCTGACAGCTCTCTGGCACCGCATCCGCCTTGTCCCAGGCACCCCGAGCAGCAGTCCTTTCTTTTTCCTCTCACGCCTGCCAGGCCTGCTTTGAGCTGCTATCTTGTTCATTGTGAGTGACACCAGGCTGAGTGCTGTGTGTACGGCAGCGAGAGCTCTGTGTGTGGACTGTGGTGTAGGGAGCTTGGGGAGCTGTGATCCACCAGACATAACTGAGCCTTTGTGTTTGGAGCTGGGCTTACAGGACCCACAGAATAGGCATACTTCCCTGGATGGCACCAGTTTAGACGGGCACAGGCATGTGAGCATGAAGCAGACTGTGTTTGCCACCCACGACGACATGCACATCATCTGTCGTTGCACTTTCAGTTGCCAGTTGCTTGAGGTTCTCTCACATGCCTTTCCCGTGGCTGAGAGTTCTTCAAGAGGGAAGAACAGAAAGGTGGCCTTGTGGCCTCGGTACCAGTTTCCCACCTCCTTACACATAAGGGAACCGAGGCTGAGAAAAGCCTTCGTGGCGCATCCCATGTCACTTAGGGACTTATTGTTGAGCCAGGATTCAGGGTCTGGATGTCTGCAGTGGAACCGGACACGGGATGGTGAGTGTCTGGTGGTCAGGACACTGCCTTAAGGTGTCCACTTCTCTTTAGTGGTAATGCCCTTGGAGGCACAGTGTGTCACATGTAGTCAGAAGTGCTGGAGGAGAGGCCCTGCCTGCTCTTGGGGGCCCCTGAGTGAACCCCTGAGTGTCCTAGGGTGAAGTTTAGCTAGAGATGTGCTGCAGGCCTGTGAGCCTGCGAGCCGAGGAAGGCTTGGGAGAAGCACCAGCATTAACAAAACCTGGCTTGTTTTGCTTTTTCCTTTTTCTTTTAAGGACAATAACAGACTTTACCATTCTCTTTTCAGACCATATTTTACACGCTCCCACGGCTCTCAGGTGTCACTGAAGAGGAGTGGATCGCCTTGGATAAGTTTGCCTGCTTCACAGACATCCCTTCCAGTGAGGGGTCACCGTGGTTCCTGTCTGGGACTGCACTTGGTGACCTGAGTCCAGGAGACTGGTCCCAGCAGGACCGAGGTGAGGGCGCATGACTGCTGTTTGAGACTTGGTCTTGGTGAGGTGTTTCATTGACCTGCGTCTCTGCCTCTGCTTAGAGATGGGGTAACGTGTGGCTTGGCTCTGGCCGGGACTTTTAACTGAATACTTGCCTTCCAGACAGCTCATCTTTCTATATAACAATGCTGGCTACCTTTTTAGGGAGGAACGTTAGAGTTCAGTGTCTGTGATTTGTTCTAGAAAGGTAAGCTTTTCACAGACTAAAGATGGCGTCATGCTCTTGCTCCTCACCAGAGAGCAGAGCTCTGGATCCTGGTCCTTCTGGCTCTGCTTAGGCAGCTTTTCTGCACTTTCCCCACAGCAGTATTCCCCCCTTTTCCAGTGCCAGTCAGGTGTCCCCGAAAAGCCTGTGGCTCAACATATCCAGGAAGCTCACCGTAGCAGCAGTGTGGTGGAGGCCTCATTCTGTTGGCTCCTCCCTGTTTGACTCCCAGCTCCCCCTAACTGTGCCTACCACTATGACTGTGTCCCCAAAGCCAGAGTCCCTAAAATCTAAGCAGAGGCCTCCCCTCACCACACCTGCCCCTTCTGTATGTTTCCTCTGCTGTCTCCTGCTGCCCCATTTTCCTTCCCAACTCTCCAACCTGCTAGCTCCTACTGTTGGCTGTTCTTTTAGCTCGCCATGTCTCCAGGCAGTACTTAGCTTATTAAAAATGCAGCCACCAGGGCTCATGAGACAGCTCACTGGATACCTGCTGCCATGCCTGGTTTCCTGAGTTCACCCTCATGGTAGGAGACAGCTAACTCCCACGTGTCATCTGACTTCCATACGCACACCATGACAAGCATGGCCCCGTGCCTCCTGATAAATAATGTAACTTTTTAAAAGCTGGAGACTCCAGTCCCACCCAGCTTTAATTAAAATTAATGGTTTAAATTCATTGTGTCTGGGTAGAGTTCTGGGAAAGGTGGAGATGGTTCTATGGTCCGTCTTTGGAAAGGTTACCTTGCTTCCACTCATCCATCCATTCAATGGGAATTCACTGCTAGCACCCAGTGTGCAAGATGTGGACAAGGTGCTTGTGTTCTTATCAGTGAGTGGCTGCACACACCAGATCATACAGTGGCAGCAAAACCCCAGGAATCCAGCCTAGCAGAGTGCAGAAAGGCTGAGAGACCTTCGTTGAGCACAGAGTGCTGGCTCCACTCTCAGGACCCACAGAAGGCGGCTCACATCCACCTGAGGCACCAGCTCCAGGGTGTTCTGTGCTCTTTTGGTCTTCATGAGCACCGCATGCCCACAGTGCATATACATACACTCGGGCCATACACACACATTAACAAAAAGAATATTTAAAAATTCATCAAAGAGGCTGGCTCAGGCTAATTTAAATGCAGGAACTATGATTTCTTCTCAGGTCCTACTTTGGGTGAAGCAGACAGCCAATCAGAGTGGGCTGATGTCCAGAAAAAAATTATCCCCTGGGGACACAGTGCTCTGGAGTCGGACCTGGAGCTTGTGCTCCAGGATCGGGCCAGCAGGCTCGGAAAGTCTGTCAGTAGACTGATTGTTGTGGCCTCACTCATCGACAAGCCAACCAACTTAGGAGGTAACACGGTCTGCCCTTCATGTGCCTGCTGCATACCGCCCTCCAGGCAAGCGTCATTGGGAAGCCTTGAGCCATGATGTCTGACATGCTGGAGACTCTTGTTAACAACAGGCTGTTCTGTGCAGGGCTGTGCAGGACCTGTGAGGTGTTCGGGGCCGCAGTGCTTGTTGTTGGCAGTCTTCAGTGTGTGCGTGACAGACAGTTCCAGCACCTCAGTGTCTCTGCAGAGCAGTGGCTCCCTCTGGTGGAGGTGGGTGCAAAGTCGCTTATTAAAATTCTGTATGTGAAAATGTTCCAGCATGCTAAGTGCCAGCTCCATGAGGTTTTATCTGTGCCCTGAAGTAGTGTAGCAGCCCCTCAGCCACTGGCCAGCAGTCTGTGATGCGGAGGGAATTTTTCCCAATGCCATTTGGTGTTGGTTTCCCTTTAAAGCCCTTTTGACAAGTTGGGTTTGAGTTTAATGCTCTGTCTACTCTCATTTCACAATGGGATGATTCCATATTCCACTCTCCTAAAACTGCCACTAAGGTGAGACCATGCCAGCTGGTGGATTATCTGCAGCAGAAAAAGGCGGAAGGCTACACTGTCATCGGTGTGGAGCAGACCACACAGAGCTCTGACCTGGCCCAGTACCACTTCCCTGAGAAGTCTCTGCTGCTGCTGGGGTGAGGCGATGCCCTGGTCCGTCTGTTATGACTACCCACACTCCTGTCACTCAACTCCCTGTGGATTTATAGCATTTGTGGGTACCCCTCGGTTTTCCTTCATCTCACCTGGCCGAGATGTTTACCAGTAAACATGGAATTAGGCCTGTCTTTGCAACGCCAGTATTTACTTCCTGGAACCCAAGTTGACTTCATCCGTTTAATCTGTCTCCTTTAGTAGCATTCAGGACTACTAAAAAGATAATAGTGAAAGCCCCCCCCCCCCCCTTTTTTTACAGGGAAACTAACATCTTTTATTTTATTAATTTATTCATATTACATCTCAATGGTTATCCCATCCCTTGTATCCTCCCATTCCTCTCTCCCTCCCTCCCATTTTCCCCTTACTCCCCTCCCCTATGACTGTGACTGAGGGGGACCTCCTCCCCCTGTATATGCTCATAGGGTATCAAGTCTCTTCTTGGTAGCCTGCTATCCTTCCTCTGAGTGCCACCAGGTCTCTCCATCCAGGGGACGTGGTCAAATATGAAGCACCAGAGTTCGTGTGAAAGTCAGACCCCACTCTCCACTCAACTGTGGAGAGTGTCCTGTCCATTGGCTAGATCTGGGTAGGGGTTCGAAGTTTACTGCATGTACTGCCCCTTGGCTGGTGCTCTGCTTTTCTTTTGCAGAAATGGTGCTCTGCTTTTCTTTTGCAGAAATGAGCGGGAAGGGATCCCAGCCAACCTGATCCAGCAGCTGGATGTGTGTGTGGAGATTCCACAGCAGGGCATCATCCGCTCACTAAATGTGCATGTGAGTGGGGCGCTGCTCATCTGGGAGTACACCAGGCAGCAGCTGCTCGGGTGTGCAGGGCCACCATCCTAAAGGCTGGCCCTTACCTGTAGTCTCTCATGGTGCTATGGATGGTGTCTTGAACAGAACCTTCTGGGCTAGCAGAACCTTCTGAGATGTCCTGGAATTACCCGCATCTCTCTAACCTTGCACATCAATGCCAAAACCTTTTCATGTGCCTTAAAGCATATCATTATATATTGTCCCCACTTAGTTAACCCTTTTAAATTGTGGAATTTTAAAAAATGAATTTTAAGGTATGTTCTTCTGAGAAACCGGCATTGTCAGGGTGGCTGTGCTAACAGTGTGGCAGAACTGAAGTTGGTACTTGTGAGCACCTACACCCTTCTGTTTGTGTGAGGGAAAGGGTAGGTTTTGAGAAGCAGCAGCCTCTCCTGATATTAAGGAAACACATGTGGCAAGATGTCAATCAGCTCTCCAATAAAGTTCTTTGTTTTTTTGAGACAGGGTTTCTCTGTGTAGCCTTGGCTATCCTGGACTCACTTTGTAGACCAGGCTGTCCTTGAACTCACAGAGACCTGCCTGCCTCTGCCTCTGCCTCCGGAGTGCTGGGATTAAAGGCGTGCGCCACTGTGCCTGACTACAAATAAAGGTCTTTATCCTCAAGTGTTAGGCTTCATTCCCGAAGCCACAAGTTGGGTCATCACTGTTTGTTAGGCTTAGATGAAATTTGACCTTTACAGTTGTGCTTTGATAGCGATTGGAAGTCTGTCTCTGAGGACTCGAACCATCACTCCCGTGCAGCTGGACGACTACTGTGAATCCCTGCTGAAGCCCGTGAGTGCTCTCCATTCAGATAATTGCATTATTTAATGATGACCATTATCATCCAGCAAGGAACTTCTTATCAAATTCCAGAGTCCATTGCCTATTTATTTTTGTAGTTTTATTCTGAAGCTTTGATTTGCAACAGAGTTTCTGTAGAGGAATTTTAATGCAGCAATATGGCTGCTCTGGGAGGGGATCATATCTAAAGACTTAGGCCTGTGTGATCTGGCTGGAATGCAGACATTATCCCTTAGCACACACCTTTAATCTCAAACAATGTAGGTAAAGTTAGTTTAAAGAAGGAAACAGCCATGTTTGAAAGTGATGTCAAATCAGAGAAGGATCTGACAGGGTGAGTCAGAGACAGGACACACTGGCTCTCATGAGAACTGAGAGGGAAGAGGCGACCTGAGAGCTGCCCCAGAACAGGGAGGAGGCAACTTTTACTGAGAGTGTTTTACAGAGAACAAGCCTGACGTAGTGAAGACAGATGAGCCAGAGACTGTGGAGCCAGAAGATCAGAACAGACTGCTAGAGTTAGAGGCCAAGCAGAGGGGTTCAGTCAGCTAGGAGAGGAGTTGAACCAGACAGACAGTTTAGAAAGAACTGGAAAGGGTGAACTTATTCAAGATGACAATTGCACCAGGCGAGTAAAAGTCACAGGTTTCAAACACACCACACAAATCTCCACACACACAACCACGTCATACAGATGCCCACATGGTCACCCTGGCTGCTTCCGGGCAGCAGGATGCATTCACAGCTCATCTAGGTGTTTGCTCATGTTGGGGGTCCAAACATCATAGGGACATAGGAGCTATTCCTGCCACGGGCATCTCGTTTTAGTGATTAATACTGTAGGTTTGCTTCAGTGGGGCTGGTGGGTCAAAGGTCAGCATGTCTGACTCTGCAAACCTCTGCAGAGAGCTTTCCTATTTGCAGTATCAGTGAGTGCCCTGATACCATCACTTGGTACTGACTGTCTCTTAAGCCACTCCAACAGGCATCTACTGACACGACAGTTTGGCATTAGTTTCAATTCTATTTAATGATATGGAGGCTCTTTTCAGGTATCTGTTTTCTGTTGCATTTTCTGTTGAGAAACATATTCATACAATTTGCCCATGTTTTAAACAGAATCATTTGGTTTTATTTTGCACACAAGTTTTTTAAGAAATGTGATTTATAAGTATTGTCTGCCAAGTTTGTGAGTTATTGCTTCACTTTGGGAACCCATCCTTAGGCATGTTCTTTTATTTAAATTTGTTTAAGGTATTGACTGCCTCTATTTGCATCCTCACCTGCAGGCCAGAGGCATCAGATCACATTATTGATGATTTTGAGACACCATGTGGGTGCTGGGAATTGAACCCAAGACCTGTGGAATCACTGAGCCATCTCTTCACTTGGGCATGTTCTTAATCATCTTGGAATAGACAGTTTTCCCTTCCCAATCTATATATTTTTTCTTAGTCTAACTGAATGAGGGTAGCAACCCAGGCCCTGATCACTGAGGACACCTGACAGACATTTTGTTATAACCCACTGATTACTTACACTCCTTCCAACTTCACTGTGTAGTTTCTGTATTAAAATGCTAACCTAACTGCCAGAAACATGCGACAACCTATCTTGATTTTTATTTATATCAAGTGCAACTATGTTGGCCTACTCTTCAGCTTTTATTCCAAAGAGGGAAACGAAGATAAACAATGTATTTTTATAAAAACTTTTTATGTAATAATTGTATTACATTTTTCCTTAAAATAGATCGCTCACTAAATTAAAGCAGCACACCTCATGCCATTCAGTCCTCACAGTTTGAATGATGAGCTCTTCTCTTCTGTGACCATTTTAGTAACTGTTCACAGAGGACAGAACTGATGTGCACTGCAGTCCTTGGGTCAGCAAAGCATTTACCAAAGTCCAGAGGAATGATTTCCACCCACGTGGAGTCCAGACAGAGCCTAGGAATTTTCAGTTGACCGTGAAGGCTGGATCTCTCCGGCTTCAAATTTTTCCTTGAATTTTAAGTAGTCTCTTCTTTTGTCAAAGTATTTTATCTATTGAGATAAAGGCCTGACGTCAGAGCAGATTACTCAGCTTAGGCAAGCAGAAGCACAGATCTGACACCCGGTGTCAATGGTACAGAAGCGGGGTGGTTTATATCCAGGAACCCCGAGTCTCCACCCTTGCAGCGAGAGCACCTGTGCAGTGCTCAACCCTCCTGGGAACTAACAGTCGGATGCACACAGGAGCCTCCTGGGAACTAACAGTCGGATGCACACAGGAGCCTTCTGGGTCAGGATTCTTTCAGATTTACAATGGTTGGTTATAGTGCATTGGTCACTTATCAGTCCTGGCATTTTTATCAAGACTGTCCTATCTAGAAACACACATCTGGGGAGACACATGACTAAATATTCACAAATTATTAAAGACTTAATTTTTATTCATAGCATCCTCTCTTCATGGGGCATTTGAAAAGTCTTAGGATCTTGGTAAGGTAATATTCTAAAAATATAAATCAAATCCAAGGAAAATGTGGCAGCCGTGACACTGCCCCAGCCCCTGTAGCCCAGCAGGTCTGCATAGAGGGCAAATGCAGGACACCTCACATTTACACTAGGACACATTGCTTTTGTTAAAAGCCTCAGGGTGTGCGTCTTAATGGACCCCCCTGCCTGAATACTGCTTCTTGTTCACTGAGACACCCTAGTCTCTAGCATAGCAGACAGACAGACCAACTTGTTCCTTAAAGGTCCATCAAGGAAAGTGTTAACACTCTCCTGCCCAGAGTAACAAAGGCATCTTCACAGAGGGACAGCCTGAGAGACCAAAAAGAATTAAAATCTCTATCTCAGGGTCACTGAGGCAAGATTTTAAGAAACAGGCTTAAAGGCCTGGGAACAGCTGCAGGGAGGGCTGACCTTGCCACACTCCTTCCCTGCCCACCGGAGATATGGTCACTCGGAAGGCAGACCAAAGGGTCCCCCAGTTACTGACTAAGCTCACATAGCCCCTATGCTAATCCCCTAGCAACAGCCAATCAGCATGGGACAGGACATTCCAACCAAAATCCGAGGTCAGATACCCTACCCCCCACTCCTGCCCCCAGAGAGAACAAATTAGTCCAGAGCCTTGTGATTAACCTATCACTTTTAAAACACAAGATCCCCCTTATGTATCTCAACCAATAGGCGATTGCCAAGCGGGGACCCCTGCTTTAAGGGCGGGGTGGGGTGTGGGGGTGTGGGGGTGTGAGACCTATACCACTATGTTGGCTTGAGCTGTAAATAAAGATCCTCGTGTCTTTGCATTGGTTTCGACTCCTGGTGATTTTTGGGATAATAGAGAGACGGGCACAACAAGCCCAAGGTGACAGAATCACACATCGGTCCTGAACACAATGTTCAGTCTTTAACTTCATGGAAAAAGAGGACCTCAGTCCAGAGCTGGTGAAGACCTGTTCGTATATACCTGAGGCTGTCAGAACACTACTTCATCTGAGGCCCCACCCTTCCCCTAAGTCCCCTTTGGCTTGATGGCCTCCGTCCCTCTGACAAGGTATTCTTAAATCTCATGGTCAGCCTTGAGATCTATCCCTGGCAGTCACTAGAATGGGTGTTATAGAAAGGATATCAGATTAAAAAGCTTACAATGTCTGTCACATTTTGTGGCAAATTCATTATGGTGACATGTGGGAAGGAGTAAGCTTTGTCACAGGTGGGAGCAGTCTTGGCGAGCTTTACCCTTGAGGCACCCCATGAATACCTTGTGACAGACTGAGTGGAGCCATCCTGGGTCTGGAATTCAGGAAGCAGACCTGGGAACCCCACCTGGACTATTGTCTTTCTAATGGACCCGCACCGGGAGAAGGAGCCAGTCCTTCCCACATGACTGAAGGAGTTGGGGAAGAAATAATACCAAAGTCGGCTGCAGAGAGAGCGTGCAGGGGCAGCGGACAAGCTGTATCAGCACGCAGGCCAGAGAGACATCTAAGGACCCGTGCCGTGGACCGGCTACCGGAAGGTTCACTCTTTTGTCCCTTTAACCTTTTTCCTTCTTGTATAAGCTAGTTGGGTTGCATAATAAAGTTTAATTGCTAAGAAACAGAGTCAACAGTGACATGTTGGGAATCTGCTGCATTTACATTTAGAAGCATTGATTCCATCCCAGCTTCAACGGGGAACCTTCTACCACCATACTGACAGAGTGCTGCAGGCCTGACCTAACACCCTGGTGACAGGTGAAGCCTTTTGTAATGTTTTAACAGACCACAGCTCCCACCCACCAAAATGCTAACGATGTCATCAGACAACAGCCTTTCTTGCTTTGCTGTAACAAACTTACCAGATGTTTCCACTGATGTATTTGAAAATTGTATTGAGACTGGGGACTTTTTCTATTCCTACAAAGCTTTGGCCACACGGTATTTAGGGAAACCTCCAATCTTGCTCCCAAGCCAGCCACTCATACTTGGCTACAAGAGACTAACCCTCGAAGTGAGAGCAGTATTCTGGTGTTAACAACCTGTCCAGAACTCAGCAACTCTCGGGGTGTTTTCCTCCTGGACCTGTTTCTGTGAACACACCGCTCAACCAGAGCCCTGGCAGTCCTCGGCCCGGCCCCGGACGCACATACCCACATCTTTCTCAAGGGATTGACATAGATCAGAGTAAACAAACTTCAGAGCCTTAGTTCAAATCCCCTCTACTACTACGGTGGCTTGAACATGGACAAACGTGTCTCCGATGCACGCCTCCCGCTGCATGACTGAATGCAAGACCTCCCAAGACTGAATAAAAAAATCCTAGCAAATAAAACCCAGTGTTTCTCTCGGAACGCATTCCCACGAGCCCCCATTTCCTCCCCACCCTATCACACACGAGTGTGTCTTCGGACACACCTCTCGGTGTTTATACGAGTTGGCAGAGGTCGGGACAAGGTGAAGAGCGCAAAGAACTGGTCCTGGAGGAGCCAGGCTGCTAGGTTGTGACGAGGCTAAGAAGGAAGGGGCTGCGAGAGGCTATGGACGCCGTACAAGTCACAGGACCTTCCTGCCCACATCCCTTCTCCAGAATCTGGCAGCGCACTGTCATCTTCCCCGGTAGTGCCAACTAACGGGCGATTTCCAACGCGTGACCTCATCCGTGACCTTGTCCCTCAAACACCCACCCCGAGGCGGGCGAGGGTGAAGCGCAGGGACTTACCCACTGCTGGGGGCAGCTGGCCTCGAACGAGCTCCTCAGCTGCTGGCACCGGGCCGCGTCCTCCGCGTTGTCGTCGAGACACCGCCAGTACAGGTCGCGCGCGCCCCAGCACGCCTGCCTTTCCTTCATGGACGGGGCTGCCATTCCTGGGGGGCGTGGGGGACACACGCCGGGGATCGACGTGACCGGCGACTTCCGGTCACGCACGGCGTCCCGGGGTCAGCCCACGTGGGACGGCGCGGCACGGAGTTCGGTTCCTGTGCGGCGCGCGGCGAAACAGCCGGCCGCGGGCTGACCCATCTGAGCCGAAACGCTGAAGGGCGGGACTTCCGCCCCGTTCGCAACCCGGAAGGGTGGGACTTCCGTGCTGTTTGCAACCTGGAAGGGCGGGACTTCCGGCCGCGGCCTTTTCCTGGACGGTAACTTCCGGCCTCAGCAGGTGCTGCCTGTAGGCAGAGATGAGCGGCTGAGAGTTGGCCAAGGTGACCGAGCTGGTGCCACATCCTATGGTGTGGAGGAGGAGGCAGCTAGGCAGAGAGCGCGGGCTCCCAGTGAAGCTGCCCACGAAGTTGCTCCTTGTACTTACCTCTGGGATGAGAAGGCCTGCCTGGGATGTTTTGAGAGGCGTGCTTGATACATACATGAACAGAGTCATGGGTGAAGGGCAGTCAGCCCAGCTGTGCTCTGGTGCTGTCTGCTCCAGCCCCTTGTGGTATTAGAGCTACGTGCCGCAAGCAGTCCAGGAGAGCCGGCTGCACACTGCGGTAGCTGCAGTATACCGCTGCACACTTGGTGCCCCTGTGCAGGCCCAAGTTGAGCATGTGCAGGTTTTCAGGGTGACGCTGTGAGTCTAAACACAGCCAAAACACGGGACATACATCCCAACGCTAGTTTATAAAAAGATAGAGCATCATGTACATAGGACTGATGGCTATAAAAAGGATGAGACAGCCTTAGAGAAGTTGAAAGTAGAAATATATTTTAAAGATTTAGTTATCTTTTTTATCTCTATGGTTAAGTATGAACATATACCAGATAAGTGCATCAAGAGAAGCCACGAATGAAACCAGAAACAAGTGATGGTGTCCACACCCAGCCGCAGCCATCCGTACTCCCCTTTCCTGACACCATGATCGAGAAATCACTGGTGGCTTGAAACTGGACATGATGCAGCATTCACACTGTGGTAAACAGCAAGACAGAAATTTGCTTCTGTCAGGGTCCTGGGGAGCAACTCACCAACACACACTGAAAAGCAAAGTCAAGTTGCGCTTCTTGAAAAATAAAACCAACTAACACCTGGCGAGAGAAATTAGTAATAGCAGTTTCAGTAATGAAAGTTAGCACTGTGGCTGACAAGAAAGTTAGAGGGTCTTATAAAGAGCTGAGAGCAAGTAAGGCTAGGAAAGTGTTTCTAGGGGGATGATAGTGCTAGTAAGCAGTTCAAACCTGGACTAAAAATCTTTCTACGAATTCCAGACAGTTCCCCCAGAGAGTTCCTACCGACTTTTATTCAATTCTGCCTGTATTCTTGCTAAGTGTAACTTGTACTAGTTACAAAAAAACTCCCAATGTCCGAAAACAGAAGCTCTTTATAACTCATTGATGAGGGGGGCCATGACAGGGAGGGAGAGAGGGAGGGAGAGAGAGAGAGAGAGAGGATGGTGTGAGACCCTGTATTTAACCCTTATGCAACTCAGGGTTAGGTTTTATTGTAGGATTACCATTCATGACTGTGGATGCCACCTGAGTCTTCTTTGTTGAGGGTGTAACACATTACATACATATGTTCTTCTGTGCCTTTCCAGTATCCCACCCCACCCCCAAAAAAGTCTATTCCAAATTCCATGGTGGGCCTGTATGAGAAAATGTGATTTGAGGGTTGAAATTTGATTTTGAAAAATATATTATTCCATACGTATGGGTGTTTTGTTTACATGTATGTCTGTGCACCACATGCATGCAGTGTCTTTGGAAGACAAGAGAATGTCAGATCCCCTGGGACTGGAATTACAGACAGTTGTGAGGTGCCATGTGCTTGCTGGGGATCATACCATGGTCTTCTGGAAGAGCAGACAGTGCTTTTAACTGCAGAGAGATGTTGCTCCAGCCTTGAAAAGACATTTTTTAAAGCCACACATTCATCCACACAAAACCAAACAACATTATAAAACAGAGAGAAAAGACAAGTCACAATGCAGTTGTTTCCATACACAAACTATCTAGGCTCCACCAATACCCCGACAGACAGTAAGTAGATTTATTTTTAAGGGGTGGAAGACAGATGCAGCACTGATGAGAAAATTCCAAATATATGTGAATACTCACCTCCTCATTGATAACTACAGCGGGGACTGAAAATCACAGTGCAGTGGCACTAGGCAACTGCCAGACCAAACACTGCTTTAAAAGTCTGGCAGGAACGGGCATGAGTTCAGTACCTAGAACTCAAGTTAAAAAAAGTGATGCGTGGTGGTGGGATAATGCCTTTAATCCTAGCATGGAAGAGGTGGGGACATGTCAATACCTGGGGCTTGCTGGCCAGCCATCATAGCCTATTTGGTGAGTTACAGGCCAGCAGGAGACCCTATTTCAACAAACAAAACCAAAAAACAATAAAAAGCCAAAAATAAAAAAGATACCTGTAGAGGAATTTTAACTTAGAACATAGCTGCTCTGGCAAGAGATCACATCCAAAGACCTTCTAGGTCTGTGTGATCCAGCTGGAATACAACCATGCCTTTAACCCTGGAGGCAGAGGCAAACAGATGTGAGTTCAAGGCCAGCCTGGTATAGAGCAAATATCAGGTAAAGAAAAGCTTAGGTCCAGGTGTGGTGGTACATGCCTTTAGTCCCAAACATTGAAGGCAAAGTTAGTTTGTAGAAGGGAGCACCCATGTTTTAAAGTGATGTCTAGTTGAGTGGCAGAAAAGGTGATGAATCAGCGAAAGATTTGACAGAATAGGATATGCCCAACTCTCGTGAGAAGAGAGAGGAAAGGGAAACTACTTAGGAGGCAGTTTTACCAGGGCAGTAATAGAGAGATGGGTTGCAGAGAGAGAACTCAGGTGAAGATCGAATAATCGAGATAATGAGAGGAGCCAGAAGATTAGAGCAAATGGCTGAGTTAGTGTGAGGCCAAGCAGAGCAATTCAGGCCAAGAGAGAAGCCAGATTGAATCAGTCAGCTGGGAGAAGAGTTTGAGCCAGATCAGCTGAGTTGAACCAGCCAGCACAGAGCTCAGAAAGAACAGGTAAGGGTGAGCTCATTAAACAGAAAGTCTCAGAGGCTGAAAACACTCTAAGCCTAGGTTAGAGTGTACGGAGGCTGGAAGCTTCCAGGACTAGGTCTAGGTTAGCAGACAGAGGCAGTGAGCCTCCCAGACAACAACTGAACAAAGGTCCAGACTCTGGGTGTGAGGTCTTTGGGTTTGCCTTCTGGACCTGGACCTTTGCTTTCCCAAGAGTTCTCTAAACCACTTCCATGTTTTGTTTACATTTTTTTTTTGCATGAATGTGTGTGCCCAGTTTTCAGTAGAATGAGTAATTGGCCCAAGAGAGGTCATCGCTGGTGGAATTGATATGCAGAAAGGTAAGAGTAATGGCCACTATGCAGCGCATAGTTACTGGGTTTTAATGTGTCACCGTCTCATATGTCCTTCCTGGCCAGAAGTCAGCAGGCCTAGCACTAAATACCACTCACACAGCCACACAGTTACTCCTTGTCTGTGATAGAAGCAGAGAGGAGAGACACTGCCAAAGAGGTGAGCGTGCTGCAGCCAGCTTCCCCGCCGTCCCCCCACCCCCAGGAGACACGCTTAAGGAGTAGAGCAAAAGGACCACCACAGAAGGACCTAGAGATGCAAGTGGACAATAGAAACCCCACGTTCCTGCCATCAATAGGGCTGGTAAAAGGATGTAAGTGCCACAAGACAGTGTCAGGTGTGCTACGTGGCCACCAGGGGTGCTGGGCAGTCGGTGAAGAGTCAGGCAAAGGGGAGGAAGGCAGGCCGTGCTGACAGTTCCATCCACAAGAAATCACGGGAGTCACCCAGTCTGAACCGAGTGGATCCCTAAGCCCCGTGGGCAGGACAGACTCCACTACACGGGAAACAAGGGTGTTGCTGTTCTGTCGCTGCCCACAGACTTTTATTTATACTGTTTTTCAAAGCAGTTATCAGAGGCACCCACTCAGCAACACAAATGGGGCGGGCTCCTTTGACTCCAAAGATGCCTTTGACCCTTCTGAAAGCCCGGTCCGTCTGTATCTTGTATTTAGTATTTTGTCCTTATGAAAGATTGAGGCAGCTCTCGCGAGTCCCCAGTCAGCTTCGTAAGTGAGCTATTTTGAGCGAGCAAGGCTGGCTGCTCCCCGTCTCTGGCATCGTCTTCCACCATGTGATCTTTTCCTCTCCCACATACTGTTTCCATACTATCCACCACGGTGCCATGCAGACATCTGACAGGCTGTTTGGACTTTCAGCCTCCAGCCCTGTCAGCTAAATAAAGCCCTTTCTTTGCAAATTACACTGTCTCTAGTATTTCGTTACAACAATGGAAAACAGACAGGTGCAGTTATAAGCGCTCACAGCTGGCTCACTGGGCGTATAAACGCGCTGTGTTTCCTAGTGTAGCTTCCTCATTCATATTCCGGACTTGAATCTTACAAACTTAGCGGCTGTTGGTAGTCACTCATCCACACAATTTCTGTAGCATTTCCCCGCTGTCTCTTTTTCTTAGTCCTCTATTTTCTACTTTGGGCATCATTCTGTTTTAGTTTTACCCCTTAAACAGAGTTCAGTGCATACAAAGATCTTCTGTGAGGTTCCCTGACCTTTTTTTGTTTTGTTTTGCTTGCTTTTTTTTTGGACAGGGACTTGTGTTCAGCCCACACTTGCCTATGGAGCAGGCTGGTCTTGAACTTGTGATTCTCCTGCCTCCCCTTTCCAAGTGTGGGGATCACTGATAAGCACTCCCACACCCAGCCAGGGTCTCTGTTTTTCATAGAGGTCATGACCTATCTCATTTCACTGGCTGGAAATGTTCGGAATTATCCTAGCATCCAGCCAGGCTCTATAGGTTTCAGCCAGAAACTCAAAGAGCTCAGGGTGCCTATGGTTTGTAGTTAGAGGTTAGGAGTTCAGTGGAGGCAGAGTGTCTCCTGTCTCCTATTTTGACAAGGGGATGTTCATAGGGCAATGTTGAAAGTATGCATAAAAGTATTGGGGTTTAGTGGCTAAAAATGGCCAAATATCAAAGTTGCCTGAGTTAAAGATGTCTGAGTTAAATTAATATTGCCACATCTGAGAGTCTTGTCACTAAGTCATTAATGTTTAAGAATAAGATAATTTATCTAGAATTTACATGTTTATTCTTCAAAATATGTTTTTCTTAATTTTAGAAAAATTGTTATATGGCTTAAAGCAAGTATCACACAAATTTAAAATAATAATATATTCAATAATAAAATAATATGTGTTCAAAGTACTCAAAACTTACACATTCAGAAAATATAAATTGAAGTAAATGTAAACTGAAAAATATTAAAGTTTTGTACATATTTTTACAGTATAGTGACAAAATACTTGAATATATTATTAAAACATAAAAGGTAGCCAGACGTGGTGGCGCATACCTTTAATCCCAGCACTCGGGAGGCAGAGGCAGAGGCAGGAGGACTGCCATGAGTTCAAGGCCAGCCTGGTCTACAAAGGGAGTCCTGGACAGCCAGGGCTACACAGAGAAACCCTGTCTTGAAAAACAAAACAAATATATATATATATATTGAAATGGAAAATAATCAGCTTATGAAACAAAACAGTATAATAAAATTTTATGTAAAACTTTAAGAAAATTTAATTAAGTACTTGATATTTTTATTAAAAACGCCTAGACCTTCACACAACTTTGGAAAGTGTTGTGATATGTTCAGCATTGCAGTGTTTTTCCTCTGAGGGCACCTGTTGTGAATGTCACAATACCACATAGCTGCAGAATCCTGACTGGGAATGCTCTTCTTTACCTAACGTCTTAAACAGGCGTGGTCCCTCCCAGGTCAGCCCGTTTGCATAGCAAACACCCTAGGGTTTAAAGCTGGGTGCAAGCCTGGCTGCTGACCTTCCATGGCCACAGCTCTTACAGGAGGGGGTCAGTCCACACCGCCAGCCCTGTCCTCCTGCTCTAGAGCATGGCATTTGTCTGGAGCCACACAGGATATGGTGCTGATCTTGCCCACACTCACCTAGTCGACACTTTAACTCTGTAGTTTTTACTTCCTCAGATTCTTCTGTGTCCTCAGAAATCCTTCAGCATTTCTGACCTTTCAGTTTTCAGGACTTGAGGTGGGAGAGGAAACAAGCACTTCAGCTGTCATCTCCAGGTAATCTTTTCCCAAAACACCGTAGAGATGCTGACAGAAAACACAGCTGCCCAGTCCCTCGGCTACTCATGGTGACCCAACAGGACAGCGACCCTCCACAGGCTCGGCTGCCTCTCTGCTCCTTCTCTTGTGGTCTCCCCGTCGTGGCTCCAAGCTTGCCACCCCCCACCCTGCCCCCAGCATCCAGCATGGTAGTTTTTCTACTGTAAATAAGATGGGCCCACCCCGTTTGGTCCACTGGTCTCCTTTCTAGCCACAAACCACACATTTGAGCTTGGTCCCTTGGGTGTGAGCATGTGTGGCAGTTATTTGGTACCAGACGGAGCGCAGTCAAGGGCAGTTAGAATCATACACATGAAGCCCTTTCGTGCCAGAGCAGTGACTTTAGAATTTGTCACCATACAGAATGGCGGTGGGCTCCTGGCTAGGAGCTAGCTATGTCATCTTTGCGTGGCACAGCCCACGTCCAGGTCAGTTCTGGGCACTCACTGTATTTAGGCTTACTCTACTTTTAGTCAACTGCAAACCCAAGGCTTAGGATTTCATTCCATTTCATTTTTCTCACATTGTTTCAGACATGGGGGATTTCAAATATTTATTAATTTGTTTGATCTATAGATGCTTCAAGAAGGTGAATAATTGAAGCAGCTCTTGTCTTACATTAAAAAGCTAATCAAAGTCCGATCAAGTTGCCAAGACCACTAACACAGGCGACACAGACAGTTCCGTCAGGTAGATTTGGGAGACACGTGAGCATTTTATGAAGAAATACATAGCCTTCGGCTCCAGCCTTAAAAGGTGAATCGAGTGGGCAGAGCAAGAGAGAGACAAAGCAGCTCAGGTAAAAGGAGCCTTCCCTCCCGCCAGTGGGAATGGTCACTGGAACATGGAATTTGCAGTAAATTGAATCCATGTTCTTGAGCGAATAAAGTATCTCTTATCCCCTTTAAGGCAAGAGCTGTGGGTTTTCTTTGTTTGTTTGTTGTTTGTATGTATTGACATGGGTAAGTACAAGCCTTTTAATGTCACTGCTGTTGATAAAGGGACCTGAGAATTTGCAAGATCAGAGGTTTTTTGTTGTTGTTGTTTTGTTTTTTTGCTTTAATTTACTGAAATAAAAATGAAAAGTTTTGAAAGTGGCATAAGAAAATAATGAGGCAGTTTCAGTGTGGCTAAGTGTGATTTTTTTTTTTTTTTTTTTTGTCTAAGTAGACCCGAATGTTCTGAAAATTTTAAAATAATCATCTAACTGTGCCAACACGAGCCCTTGGTCGCCTAGGCAATAGAACAGGTTTCCATGGAAACACATGGGTCTGTATTAAAGAAATACCTTGATTTTTAATGGTAAGCATGAACTTCATCTAAGGAGATCTGAACTCACAACTAGCTGCTCAGTCCCCCAATTCACTGAGCTGTTAGCTGTGAATGACCTTTCCTGTGGAGAAATTAAAGATGTATATTTCCTAGTTACATTTAAATGTAATTGTGTGGCGACCAAGGGAAGTTATCTTCTAAGGGGGTGTCTCACATATTAGCACCTAAATCTCACATGCCCCTGGATTTTCTGCACTGCCAGTGTCTTGCCTGAGACACAAGAGCAGGAGGAGGGGATATGTGCCTGGTGCTGACCTCACAGGCTGAAGAGTGGCACGGGAAAAAGCCAGATGAAGCAGGTCCACAGACCTCCAGGGAATCCCACTTGGTCCCACCCTGTCTTTGACTGAGGCAAGGCATCACCATCCCAAGTCCAGTTCCAAACCCTGCGAGCGAAGACGTGCCTGGTGCTGTCCAAGGTTCTGAACCTTAGGTTCTATTGGGGGAAGCAAGCCCCATCCCCAACTAATATGTGCTCGTAAGTTAAACCATATAGTACTAATTACAGAAGAATAACATAGAATGTGGTTGTGGAGAGCGATGGAGGAAGCTATGCTGTAGGTGTGAGAAATCTCTGTGATGAGTCTCGGAGGAACTAAGAGGACAGGTCCTAGCGGCAGTGTCTTCCGTGTGGACGGACGGCCGGCCCAGCCCGCAGTGGCGGTGTGTGATTGACGGGTGGAGGCACAGTATGTGCTGGGAGGGGTGTGGGACTCAGCATCACCTGTGGACCCGTCGTGTTCCCTGACCATATCTCTAGCCCAGAGGCTCACCCAGGGTCCGACCTAACTCTCTCGACACCCACAGATGATCAGTTAATTTAACCTTTGACTTGATCGCTATTGGCTCAGGGTCCCCAAGACCAAGTTCACAGCACAAAGAATATTTATTTTCCCCAGAGGGACAAAGTTCAGGGAACAAAGAGACGAAGACAGGAGATAGAGGATGAGGGAGGCGGGGAAGGGGTATTTGTTCCAAAGGTGGGGGACATAGGACTGACTCTGGGTAGAGGGGAGGCAGAGGTGGCTCATTGGCAAATGGCAGCTTATAAAGGTAAAAGGGGACCCCACATTAGGATGTGTCTAATTTTAATTGGGCCTGTTAACTAGGTGGGGCCAAAGGGGGGAGGGGTTTGGTTGCTAGGCTTCAGCACTTCGATAGCTGGATCTTTGTCGTCAGCCTCAGGAGAAGGAAGTGGCCAAGTAAGGGGGTAGACCTTGGGGGTTAGCTTTAGAAATGTTATCTAATGGGGTTTTTAAAAAAGCAGGGCAGAAGGGATGAGGCGGGGGTGGGGTGGGGGGGTGAAGGGCGGGGGGTAGGGGAGGAGAAGGACAAAGACTTGCAGAGCCATGTTTGCCATGCTCAGCCTGGCTACGGTCACTTCAACCTTCCTCCTCTTCCACGCTGTAAAGTCCATTTCACGTCTAGAAAATCAGAGTCTAGCAGGCTACGTAGGTCAGGAGGCTGAGTCACAGCTGAGCATTCCACAGAGTAACTTCTGAGAGGTCCAGTGCTGCCTTAGGCCATTTGCTTTCCCCTGCAGAAGCCTGCATAGCTATTGTTTAAGTTTCCCTGGGGAATCGAAACTTTCCATCCTACTGGGGAGCTCCTTAAGCAGGAAGGCAAACAACTCAAAATAGCTTCCAGGAAGTTCCTGAAACCGACCATATTCACCAAACCCCTCCATGTCACGGTAAAAATATACGAGCTGAGAGTCCTTCTCAGAAGATTAGAGCCAAGCTGCAAAGAAAACTGTCAGGCAAACAAAGCTGCATAGAAGACTCTGAGACCAGACCAGCTACTGACCGGAAGAGGTTTAGACCAACTGAGGCACCTGGACAGGACACCCTCCAACCGTTGAGCTGCCTGCGGACGGTGCAGTGCGCTCCGGGTTCCCAGCTTTGTGAGCTGTCACCCATGCTGGGCTGAGCTTTGGTCAGACAGCTTTGAGACTTGCCTGGCCCTGTAGTTAGTTCTTCGCCTGTATTCCTGTAAAGAATTCCAACAAAAACTCACCGGCTCACCAAGTTGGACTTTGGCGGTGTGCGTACTTTGCTCTGTTGTGGGCTCCCTATCTGGGGTGAAAAGTTTTGTCACACTACAATAGCACCCTCGGTGACATGAGACCCAGGCCCCAGGAAGGAAGTTTCCTGCTTGGCTTGAGATTGCTTTACTCGTGTCCTGCAGTCAAAGTATGTGGGTGTCCTCAGCAGTAGGATGTTACCGCGCAGTTATGGTGGTCACCCACAGGCAGCGGCAATAGCCTGTGCTGTTTTAGGCTGTCCGGGGCTCCCTGACCAGTAACACAGAGTTATACTGTGATTTTTCATTCACTAATCCATGTCTTCTGAGAGTTACATTGTCTACCAACGCAGGGTGGCTTTGCTATGGGAGCAATTGGGGTGAAGGGGAGGGATAATTCAAAGGAGATGGTTATGAGGAGCTTTTCATGCCATCTTACAACTAAACAACAACAGCAAAGTGGAGGGGCTGGAGACATGGCTCAGCAGTTAAGAATACTTACTTGTTCTTACGGAGGACCTGGGTCACTTTCCAGTACTCACACAGCCACCTGTAACTCCATGGGCACCAGGCATGCAGGTGCTACAGATACGTATACACAGGCACACACACACACACACACACACACACACACACACACACACACACGTGCACTAAAATAAATAAATCTTTCAAATAAGAGGAAATATAAGACCCATGAGAGGAGAGGAGACACTGCAGATGCAAGGGGCATGCAGGGACGAGCACAGGGGAAGGGGAGTGAGTGGGTCATCAAATCTAAGGTGTATGAAAAAGCCTAAGAGTTAGTAAGCCAAGTTCAAAATACAATTTAAAAACAACCCAGAAGGCCTCCTCCTCATGGAAATCCCACCTCCTGCTGTGAAGATGCAGGGAGCTCAGTGACCTTGTGTTCCTGTGTTTTGCAGGTGCCATGTGCCTTTGATTCCTAGTAGCTGCCTCCCCCGGGCAGCATCCTCTGCCGTGTTTCCGGTCCCCTGAGGGTCCTGCTTCCCTCGGTAGTGGGAGCTGGGAGGAGGGTTCCCTGCCCATTGGTCATCCTCCACTCCTCTCCTCTCTGTTCTTGTGTCCCAGAAAGAGTGGACAGCCAGAGCTGCTCACCAGTCGGTCCATCCCTGATGTGGGTTCCTCTGAAGAAGGACAACCCTGGCCGGACAGACATGCTGGAGTCAGCCTACCACGCTCTGCTTCTTGGCTCCGCTGGGCTCCATCTCGGTGGCTTTTGAGTAGTGGATCGATCTCTCTGGAGCCTGTCTTTAAAGTCAGAATAAAGTTAGCACCCTGCACCACTGTTGCATGGATGAATGGCGTCAGCCAAGGGGAAATGCGCTCTATAAACTGGACACCACCACAAGGTGCCCACGCGGCATTAGACGTCTTTGCTAAGGGAGTGCTTTATAAAGAGGTCCTTGCCTCTGCTCAGGCCTGGAAACAAAACAAAACAAGACACGGAAGGCTAGGTCATGTGACCATTTCCTAAATGAAACTGGGACATACAGTCAGGACTCCGGCTCATAGTTATATAGTCCGTGAGGAGCTGGTTTAATTAACAAAAGTTTCTGAAATACAAGCTTAACTCCCTCAGGTTTAGACCGTCTGTTAGTGTCCTTCTCCCTATGATGCATGCTTCATGTCCGGTGTCCCCCCACAGGAACCTCTTCAGGGAGGAGTCTCACGGTGTCAGTATCCTGCACCAGGTTTTGAGGAGACCCATCCGGACCCAGCACTTTCCTGCCCATCCACTTCCCCTCTGTGTCAAAGGCTTCAGCACACTGAAGGGTGCGTGCGTGGCTGTGGCTCTTTTTCCACTTGAGCTGGCCTCTGCTGGGCCCAAGCATGTGCTCGCTGCCATTTTCTTTCCCTTCTCCACACTCCTTCTCTTCTCCATGGAGAGGGCAGCCTCCGCTCACCTGGGCCACGCTCAGAAGTGTCCCGCTGTGCTTGCTGTCTTGGTTTTCAAGAAACTAAATTTTCTGAAAATGTATTTGCTACTGTTAAAGCTTTTGGGCTCAAAAGATAGACAGATTTACATTTTCTGAGATGGGAAGGTACAAGGGTAAGATTTGAAGGAAACTGAGGACAACTTTGCACATATTAGTGTGACACGTTTATTGGGGATGCTAGGCCCTTCAATCCATAACTTAAATTCCTCAGTTACCGCTACTGACCTCTAGAGGGCAGGCCCTTCCCCAGCAGGGTGGCCCACGGACCGTCGGCTTCCTTTAACATTTCCCAGGCATATTGTTTTTCTATTACAGGCTTTCCTTAAAACCCTGTGGTTATCTCCTGTCCAGAAATACATCTCCCACCCCAACCCTCACTTCAGCACAGGCCCGCGGCAACTCAAAATCAGCAGAACTTTAACCTTCTTACTTCATGCATCCTGTATTTTGTTCGTTTTAAAACATGCAGACTGTGTATGTAAATAACGATCCTTCCGCATGAAGCCATGAGCGCTAAGCTGTGCATCTGCACCACCATCCTTCCCCAGGACTGAAACGCTGCACCGTGAAGACCCCTCTCGCCCCCCTCACCCCTCCTCGGCCCCTTCACCCCTCCTCACCCCTCCTCACCCCACCCCTCCTCACCCCTCCTCACCCCCTCACCCCTCCTCACCCTCCCACCCCCTCTCACCTCCCACCCCCCCTCACCTCCTCACCCCTCCCCCCCTCACCCTCCTCACCCCTCTTCCCCCTCACACCCCTCACCCTCCCACCCCTCCTCACCCCCTCACCCCTCCTCACCCCCTACCCCTCCCACCCCTCACCCCCTCAACCCCCTCACCCCTCACCCCTCTTTACCCCGTCCCTCCTCACCCCCACCCCCACCCCTCTCACCCCCTCACCCCTCACCCCCTCACCCCTCCTCACCCCCTCACCCCTCCTCACCCCCACCCCTCCTCACCCCTCCTCACCCCCCTCACCCCCTCACCCCTCCTCACTGCCCTCACCCCGCCACTCCCCCCCTCCACCACCCCTCACCTCCCTCCACCCTCACCCCCTTCACCCTCTGCCCACCCCCCCCCCTTACCCCTCTTTGCCCCTCCTTGTCTCCCCTCGCCCCTCCTCACCCCCCTCTTCTCCCCTCGCCCCCTTACCCTCCTCGTCTACCTCACACCCTTACCCCCTCACCCTCCCTCACCCCCCTCCTTGCCTCCCCTTCCCTCCCCTCCCCATCCCCATCCCCTCTCACCCCCCCTAACCCTTCCTTGCACCTCTCTCCCCTGCCCTTAGCACACTCTGTTCTGTTTTGGGGGTTGTTACTCTTTTTATAATTTTTGAGACAGGGACTCTGAGATACTCTGGCTGGCCTGGAGCTCACTACATAGACAAGGCTTTGCCTTTCACTCCTGTGTGTTGGGATTACAGGTATGCCACACACCCAACTTTTTCTGGTTGTATTTGGCCATCCCAGGGATCTCAAAAGCACAGTCACATGGCACCTGTCCTTTTGTGCTGGGCTTGCTTCGTCTTGCACAAGTGCCTCCAGGTTCAGATGTGTTGCTGCAGGTCAGAGTTTCAGTACTGATTTGTAAGGCTGAATAGGTCTCCACAGTGTGAGCACTCACATTTTGTTTATGCACACACACCTAAATCCACCCAATCATGATCTGTCCAGCCAGCTGCCCACCAAGGCACTTCCACCCTTTGGCTGTCATGAATAATGGTGTTTTGAGTGTAGGTGTGCCGATATCTTATGCGGTCTTTGCTTCCAATTCTTTTTTTTTTTTTTTTTAGTCGAAAGTTTTTTTTTCATACAATATATTTGATCATGTTTCCCCCACTGCACCCCTCCCCCGCCTCCCCCTCCCCCAGCTGCTCCCAGATCCTCACTCACCAACTTCATGCCCTCTCTGTCTCTTTAAAAAAACAAAAACCGCCTGGCAGTGGTGGCACACGCCTTTAATCCCAGCACTTGGGAAGCAGAGGCAGGTGGATTACTGTGAGTTCGAGGCCAGCCTAGTCTACAAAGTGAGTCCAGGACAGCCAAGGCTACACAGAGAAACCCCTGTCTCAAAAAGCCAACCAACCAACCAAACAAACAAAAAACAAAAACCCCAGAGAAAATTTAAAAAGTCTACAAAACCACAAAAATAGGAAGTAACATATACAAGCAAAACACTGACAAATAAGACAAAAATTTCCCAACCAAAAGGAAAATGAGAGAAAAAGATATATAAAAAAACCATCACCTTTGTTCTGTGTTGGTCAATTACTCACGACCATGATGCCTGCCCACAAGGAGGAGACTCCACAGGAGAGAGCTGACATCCCCTTGGCCATCGGGTACCAATAGCAGAGGGCTTCTTGTTAGGCATGAGAGCCTGTGTCCACGTCCCCCACTCAGTGCTGGGACCCCATCTGGCTTTGACCCGTGCAGGCCTTGTACACTCTGCCAGTCTCTGTGAGTTCAGATGTCTGCCAGTCCTGTTGTGTCTGGAAGACTGTTTCCTTGAAGACAGACATCATCCCGTGCTCTTCCCCACAGATCCCTGGGGTCATGAGGGGAGGGCTCTGATGAGGACACCCCATTTAGGACTGAGTGCTCCAAAGCCTCTCACTCTGCACACTGTCCAGGTGTGGGTCTCTGTGTCAGTGCCCATGCCCTGCAAGGAGAAGCTTGTCTGGTGATGGCTGAGCAAGCGTCTGACCAGAGTGCCAGCCTGGGTGGCCACTGGAGGCCCCTGATAGGACGTGATCCCTGGGGATCAGTGGGAACACAAAGGATCGGAGTTGTGATAAAAAGGAGGAAGGGCTGAGAGCGTCAGCAGGAAGGAGCTCCCAATTTTTTATATCTTTAAATTAAAAAAAATCATGTTTATGGGTGTCTTGCCTGCATACACATATGCGCACGGCAGCAGAAGGTGTGTCAGATCCCCTGGAACTGGAGCTGCAGACAGTTGGGAGCTGCCCTGTGGGTGCTGGGAGCCAAACCCGGGTCCTTTGGATGAGCAGCCAGTGCTGCCAATGGCCGAGCCATCTCCCCAGCACCATTAAAAAAAAATCTCAATGAGCTGACGGGAGATGATAGATTTGCTACAGGGAAGGTATCTCAAACTTTATAATGTTGTGGCTGAGCTAAATGAAGTATTTGGTGGTGGGGGTGACAGGCCAGGACCTCGCCATCTGGGCTGCATTTTGGATTTCCTGGTGTGGAGACACTCTAGGCATGGGTGACATGATTCTTGCTCATCTTTAGGAACCCTGCCCTCTGCAGCTCTGCACAAGACACTTGAGTCTCATAGCTCATGGCCACAGTTGTCTAGACACAGTTTCACCAACCTTTCTGCCTCCATTGCTTACAGGCTGGAGTTACAGGTGTGTGTGTGTGTGTGTGTGTGTGTGTGTGTGTGTGTGTGTGTGTGTATGTGTGTGTGCATATGTGTATGCATGTGTATGTGCATGTGCATGCATTTGTGTGTGATAGTGTACATGTGTGTCTGTGTGTGTCTGCATGCATATGGGTGTGCATATATGTATTTGTGTGTATGTGCATACATGTACATGCCTCTGTGTATTTGTGTATATGCATGCATTCATGTCTGAGCATGCATGTGAGCTTGTGTGAGTGTACATTGTATGTGTTTTATGTGTATATGCATGCACATGCCTGTGCGTGCACATGTGCATTAGCATTGTGTATGTGAGTGCATGCATATGTACATGTGAGTATGCTCATCCATGTGTGTACATGCATGTGACTTTGTGTGTGCACGCATTGTATACATATGTATATGCATGTGTGTTTTGTGTGTGCATGTATGTACCTGCCTGTGTGCACATGTGCATGTGTACATGTGTGTGCATGTGCATTCACGTGTATGTACATGCATGTGAGTTTGCTTGTGCCTACATGCGTTTGTGCACATGCAGCCATGCTCAGCTGTTTACATGGATGCCAGGGATGTGAACTCGGGTTCTCGTGCTTGTGCAGCAAGCGTTCACTACTGTGCCCTTCCCCTTGCACCATCTCTTCAGCCCCAGGGACTGACAGTTTCTGCGACTGTTGTGCAGCTGTCCGTCACCACAGCAATGGCCGCCCTCCCACGAGGCATCAGGACCCTTCAAGGTGGGGCTGAAAGCACGCTCGATGCATCCTTTCTTGTTTCAAATATTTTATTAATCTGTTTGGGCAAACAAGTAATGGAAACTGAGAATAATAATTGGCTAAAAAGTTCAGGTCGTGAGGGCCCCTTTCCCCCAGGAAACTAAAGACTCCACGGCTCTGGAATGCACCGTTGGGACAGGACGCCGGTTCAGAATCAGATTCCCATTTGTATGTAACAATGTAAACTTCAAAAATAGTAAACTCTAACCCCGGTCCCTCTGTACAGCTCTATCACAGATAGAAGTTCCTGGCAGACCTAAATTGTGTAAGTAAACAGCCAGTGCTTAAAAGTCTCTTAAAAAGGTTTACAGACTCAGTAAATAGTATTTCAGTCTTGGTCTGGAAGTGAAAGCAGCAGCAGTCCCTCCCACACGGCGCACCGCCGACCGCCTTCCAAACACATGGGCCGCCAGTTCTGTCGCTTTCATGTACACACACACACACACACACACACACACACACACACACACACACACGCACATAGAACTCGTGTTTGTTTGTTTTAAAGATTTCTACATCTAGATTAAGAGACGGCGCCAGCGACATACGATGTCACCTTGCTTCACATAGGTAAGGACGGAGATGCTGTAGAAGGCACTAAGTTCTCCTCGTGGTCCTGTGAAGACGCGGGGGAGCAGGCCAGCTAGGTCAGGGTTCTGCTTTCCATCGCGGGACCCGACACAGGCCTGTCCTCCATTTACCTTCCTGCCCGCCGCCGTGTACTGCTTCACCTCCCACACACCCGCCTGCTCGCCACCCATCTGCCCATCCATATGCTTAGCTGTATATCCACACACCCATCCACCCATCCAGACTAACTGACAGTTATCTTTTGGTTCATTGAAATTCCTTAAAATTAAGTATACAGTTCTGGTATAAAACAAAATATGACCTACTATAGCTGAAAAATAATCACAGTGTACAATGTCATTTTCAGTTGCTAAGAGGCAGAGCACTCGCCCTGGCTTTGTCCCGCGTGCTTGCCCTCTGAAGCAGTCAGCACAAGGCTCACCTCACCACACTTTACGTTCACTGACAGAGCCTTTCCTCTTCCATTTTAGTTGGTTCCCTTAAGTGGAAGGTCTGATGTGGAAAAGTGCAAGCAAATTGGACATGCCAATAAATACCATAGAACTGTACATGTATGTACACCTCACCCAGCCGAGGTTCCTCCCTCAGGAATAGACCTCAAAAAAAAAAAAAAAAAAATGTTACCAGGGATGTCCCAGAGCCCTAGAGGAACGGTCTCAGCGAGCAAAGGATGGGCGGGCTCTTCTGCTCCTGTTCTGGGGACCTGCGCCCAGGTCTCCACTGCTCTCGGTCGGCTCCTCCTTCTTCCTCACTTTGAGGCGGGTGAGCAGCTTGATCAACCAGACGTCCCACTCTTCTGGCAGGAGCAGGAGGAGGAAGCCCAGGCCGATGATGACGATGGCAATGACCCGGACCCCGTTGAAGACTATCTGACTGGTGTAGTGGTCGACCACTGTAGGAGACAGAGCATGTTGACAGAGCAGCAGGGCTGTGGGCACGCGCGTGGTAAGTCTGGGCATCCGCGAGGGCAGGGCTGTGGACACGCGCGTGGTAAGTCTGGGCATCCACTAGGGCAGGGCTGTGGGCACGCATGTGGTTAAGTCTGGGCATCCGCGAGGGCAGGGCTGTGGGCGTGCGCGTGGTAAGTCTGGGCATCCGCGAGGGCAGGGCTGTGGGCACACATGTGGTTAAGTCTGGGCATCCACGAGGGCAGGGCTGTGGGCACGCATGTGGTAAGTCTGGGCATCCACTAGGGCAGGGCTGTGGGCACGCATGTGGTTAAGTCTGGGCATCCGCGAGGGCAGGGCTGTGGGCACGCATTGTGGTAAGTCTGGGCATCCACTAGGGCAGGGCTGTGGGCACGCATGTGGTAAGTCTGGGCATCCACTAGGGCAGGGCTGTGGGCACGCATGTGGTTAAGTCTGGGCATCCGCGAGGGCAGAGGGCTGTGGGCACGCATGTGGTAAGTCTGGGCATCCACTAGGGCAGGCTGTGGGCACGCATGTGGTAAGTCTGGGCATCCACTAGGGCAGGGCTGTGGGCACGCATGTGGTAAGTCTGGGCATCCACTAGGGCAGGGCTGTGGGCACGCATGTGGTAAGTCTGGGCATCCACTAGGCAGGGCTGTGGGCACGCATGTGGTTAAGTCTGGGCATCCGCGAGGGCAGGGCTGTGGGCACGGCATTTGGTAAGTCTGGGCATCACTAGGGCAGGGCTGTTGGCACGCATGTGGTTAAGTCTGGGCATCCGCGAGGGCAGGGCTGTGGGCACGCATGTGGTAAGTCTGGGCATCCACTAGGGCAGGGCTGTGGGCACGCATGTGGTTAAGTCTGGGCATCCGCGAGGGCAGGGCTGTGGGCACGCATGTGGTAAGTCTGGGCATCCACTAGGGCAGGGCTGTGGGCACGCATGTGGTTAAGTCTGGGCATCCGCGAGGGCAGGGCTGTGGGCACGCATGTGGTAAGTCTGGGCATCCACTAGGGCAGGGCTGTGGGCACGCATGTGGTTAAGTCTGGGCATCCACTAGGCAGGGCTGTGGGCACACATGTGGTAAGTTGGGCATCCACTAGGGCAGGGCTGTGGGCACGCATGTGGTAAGTCTGGGCATCCACTAGGGCAGGGCTGTGGGGCACGCATGTGGTTAAGTCTGGGCATCCACTAGGGCAGGGCTGTGGGCACACATGTGGTAAGTCTGGGCATCCACTAGGGCAGGGCTGTGGGCACGCATGTGGTTAAGTCTGGGCATCCACTAGGGCAGGGCTGTGGGCACACATGTGGTAAGTCTGGGCATCCACTAGGGCAGGGCTGTGGGCACGCATGTGGTAAGTCTGGGCATCCACTAGGGCAGGGCTGTGGGCACGCATGTGGTTAAGTCTGGGCATCCGCGAGGGCAGGGCTGTGGGCACGCATGTGGTAAGTCTGGGCATCCACTAGGGCAGGCCGGCGCTGCCTCTAGAACACTGCCTGACTATCTTTAACGCCTGACTCTTCTGAGGCCTCGTGCCTGTGTGTTGCCATGCGAATCTAAACCAGCAGCTAAGTGTAAATGGTGACTTCAGTATGATGGGGGGAGGGGAATAAATAATAAACCCAGGGCAATTGAGAGGGCAAGTGTAATGAGACATGCTAAAGTTTAATTCTGGCCAATTTGGGGTTTCAGGATAAAGAAAATATTATTTTTTTATTTATATTTTTTGTACTTCTCACATTACCTAGGATGTTGTACCTGACACTTATTTTATAATTTAATCTGACTACATGTATGTACATGTATGTATGTTTTGATAAGCAAACCTGATACAGTTCTTTTAGGATCGTATTTGTGAATTTTCTTTTTAAAAATTCTATCTATCTATCTGTCTATCTATCTATGATTTATCTAATGAGTATCTATCATCTATCTATCTATCTATCTATCTATCATCTATCTATCTATCCATCTATCATCTATCTATCTACCACCTATCTAACATGCATGCTTATGGTCTTGTGAGTGTCGGGGGCACATGTCAAAGGACAGCTTTTGGGGGCAGCCATTTCTCATCTTCCACCTTGCAGATCCCAGGAATCTGTCTTAGGACACCAGGCATGGTGGCAGCGTCTTCACTCAGACACTTCATTCCAACTCCGCCATTCCTGTTTCTTGGAATAGAGTCTCGTGTAGCCCAGGCTATCCCTGAACTCACTATGTAGCTGAGGATGACTTGGAATCCCTGATTCTCAAGCCTTCACCCCCCACGTGCTGGGACCACAGGCGCGTGCCACCCCACCCAGCTCCTGTGAGGCATTCAGGATCTTCCCTGACCATTCATTACCAGGAGTCTCTAAGCCTCAGGTGGCGCCCTTTCTCTGAGGCCTTCCTGAAAGGCCACTGCTGGCTTGTCCTGATGGGCAACCACGTGACAGGGCTCAGTGGGAAGTAGGTTTAGATCAGTTTGTAAAAATCTAATTCTCCTAACAATGCTCACGGTGCACTGAGCGCCAATGTGTTGAAGTCACCTTCCTTCTGTTTGGGGGTGACCTCTCTTCTCGCCTTACCTAACCCAAGCTGAGCCCATTTGAACCTTGGCTGCCTCAGGAGAGACAGCGTTCTGTTAATTCGTTGGCTGGGGATGCTCACCCAGGATCCCCTGAGCAGACGCCAGGGTGAGCCCTGCAGGCCAGCGGCTGCTCTGCTCTGCCAAGTTCCAGAGCGCTGGTCCCTGCGTTCCCTCCTCCCAACAGGAGCTGGATTCCTGCCTTTGACACGGGATTATCCCTCTCTTCCGCAGGTAAGACCTATGTGATGTTTTCTTACTGACCTTTGGCTGTAGGTTATGGCCAGAGTAACTCTCGGTGCCAGGCTGATGTGGGACATGCCTTTTACTGTGTTCCCATGTTACATCCAATTAAAGCACATGGTTGTAGTGGGATGCCATAAGAAGTGTCCATAGGAGCCAAGCAGACTCAGACTGCAGCCGTCTAGGAGCTCAGATGCCTTATGCATCTTGAAGTCTTTCTCTTTCTACCTGTGCGTAGGTGTGCACGTGCACATATGCATGTGTGTACACATGTGTGCTGTGTTTGGAGATCAAGGGCCACTTCAGCTGTTGTCTCCTTGGCACCATCTCACCTCTCTTGCTCTGTCTTGCTTAGAGCTCATGGCTGGCTGGTCCGTGAGTCCAGGGAAGCCCTCTGCCCCCGCCCCCGGACTGTGCTTCTTTGGTGCTGTGACGACAAGGGTGTGCCAGCGTGCTGTCCACCCCCCAGCTCTGAAGTGCTGCCTTGTCTGTTGTTTCCTTTACTTCTCAATATGAAGTGAGAAGAGCAAGCACAGCCTTAGACTGTGAGGAGACTCACTGACCAAAGCGCTGACGAATGGGGGCCTCAGGTGTCTAGGATGGGGTTGGCAGTGCTGGGCTGAGCCAGGAGTTCTGAGGCCCCTTCTCCACTGTGGCCATGAGGCACTTGGAAGAGTCTGGCTAAGGTGAGGAGTAAAGAAGTATGGGGAAGGGCGGGGCTGGGGTGGGGAGGGGACAGACCTCAGGCCTGTCTGTGGAACCCAGAGTGGCTTTGCTTCTGCAAACTCTGCTGTGACTAGGATATGGGGCTAGGTCCCTAGAGGCTGGTCCCCTAGTGGCCTGAAACTGGGTGGTCCAGAGGCAAGTTTGCAGGGAGCCAGGGCATGAGGTGGAGGATTCTGGAGAGAAAATCCAAAGCTCCAACCAAGGTAAGGCAGCCAGGGAGAGGAAGTGAGGGCAGGCGAAGGCAAGCTTTTGGAAGAACTGCCAACTTGTGTCAGCTACAAGGCCCTAGGGCAGGACAAAGTGGGTTCACGCACCCAAACAAAGGGCTCTCACCCTCTCCCAGGAGGCAGGAGGAAATAATATTCCTGCCTCGTTGGAGCGCCAACCTGTTTCCACATGACTGCCCAATGTGGCAACTTCTCCTCAACGAAGTCACTTGCAAAAACTGAGTGATTTTCTGCCCTATGCTTTAAGATAGAGGTAGCCAGCCCTGGGCTTTCTGTGCTCAACTGGACATAGCAGTTTCTCTGCTAAACTGGGCCTGATGCCTGGGCAGGAGAACTGCACATTCAGACTGCCTGGGCTATGAAGTGAGTTCAAGGCTAGCCAGACCATGCCTCAAAATAAAATGTTTTTAAAAAGGATGAAGGAGATATAGCTCCATGATAGGAAGCTTGCTTAGTGTGAACGAGGCCCTTGGTTCCATCCCAAGTACAGAGAAGCAGTTAAAGAAAACAACGCAAACCTGTCACGGGAAAACACAGCACATAAGACAAGCAGGATTGTACTAAACGTGCCTTGGTTCTTCACAGAGGTGAAGGGTGTGTTCTGCCGCATCTACAGTGACACAGGTGTGAACGTCTGTGTGAAGGTGTGCGTAAGCCCCAGGTGGTATGTTTATAAAAGAGACAGAAACCCACGAGGCAGCGCTTACCTGCATTCACAGGCACACTGAGGACAATTCCGAGAGACATCAGCGTGGGGTACGTGACTGCGATTCCAAAGTTTAATACAATATTGAATGCTGAAATAAAAACAAAAAACAAAAAACAAAAAAGTCAAGACTGTATTTACTCATAACTGTCCTCTGTCCTTGACCTCAGAGCTGGCCTGTTTGACCCCAGCATCTCAGGGAGACAAGAGGCAGGCACTACAAGGACTGTCCCATTGTTTCATTTAAAAGTTTTCTTGAGGGTCCAGGATTGGGGGTCAGGAGGAGCGTTGTAACAAACCACAGAACCTGAGCTTTGGAGAAGGGAAAGGGTCTGAAGAAGGTGACCAAAAAGCTGCTGCTACTCTTCATTGGTGGATCCGCTCCTGGGGTGGCTGAATAGGGACGTGAGGTGTCCCAATTAGCTTTAATTGTCAACTTGACAGCTATCGTCACCTGAAAGGAGGTCTCTATTGAGTAATTACCCAGATTGGAGTGCTGCGTGGGCAGGTCTGTGGGGGACTGTCTTGATTGGTAACTGATGTAAGAGGCCCCAGAACTGTGGGCAGAGTCAGTCCTCAGGCAGGTGGTCATGGGCTACCGACTCGAGCTAAGTGATTGAGCTAAAGTCCAGCAAGCCACTCGCTCCTCTATATAGTCTTGCATGTGAGCTCCTGCCCTGATTTCACTTAGTGCTGGGCTGTGACCCGGAAGTGGAGCCAGATGAATCCTTCCCTCCCCTAGGTTGCTTTTGGCCGTCCATATCTGTCAACTCGTGAGGTGCCTCTGTCACTTTTCTGCCTAGCAACAGCCTTGTCTAGCAGTGCAGGTGCTGATGGTGAAACCATAGTGGAGGTGGTAATCAATCATTTGTACTGAGCAGTGACACCTCGGCCATGGCCCCATGGTACCTGCTACGTGAACTCACAAACCCCAGACTGGGGCTGTGCTATTCACAGCAACAACGGTCGCAGCGACAAAGGCCACAGCTGGGCAAATCCCTCATAAAATCCAGGGATGGTGGGGGAGGGGAGTTGGCTCAGCAATTAAGAGCACCAGTTGCTCTCTCAGAGGACCCAGGTTCAATTCCCAGCAGCACCTACACCAGACAGCTCACAGCTACTGGTAACTCCAGCTCCAGGACACATGACAGCCTCGTCTGGCCTCCGTGGATACCTGAACAAACTCACTCAGTCGCACACATATCCATGCAAGTCACAACTAAAAGGAGGAGCAAGGACATTCTCCGTGAGCCCTTGATCCCCACACAGAGGACAAGGACTTGGTTTCCAGCACCCACACTGTAGCTCACACCCATCAGTCTCTGCAGTCCCAGGGGATCTGATGTCTTTTTCTGACCTCTACAGGTGTCAAGCATACACATGGGGCACATATATGCAGGAAAACCTCATAAACATAAACACACACTCACACACACTTACAATGAAATAAATACATCTGTTTTAAAGCCCTACCTTATAAGACCAGTCCCCAAAAAATCTTTTTTAGAAAACCTTATATATCGGGTTTTTTGTTTTGTTTTTTGTTTGTTTGTTTTTTTAATGCAAGGACTTTGAAAAAGAGTGAGAACTTTAAAGCAGCAGGGACCATGGACTTATCCTTCATAACTTGAGTTTCTGAAGAGTTCTGTGTCTGCTATGGGCTGGGGCTTCCACTCAGGGCTGGTGCCACTTACTCAACAGGAGGATGGAAAAGCCACAGAGGTTTCCCCATGGAATGTCGTCGAAGGAGTTCCAGTACTCCACCCTGGTAAAGTAGAGGATGACGGGGATGCAGGTGATGAAGAGGATATTGAACACGCCCAGGATGGACAGGAATAAGGCCGCTTCCCCGAACTTGGCGCTGCCCAGCAGCAGCTTGAACAGAACCTGCCGGAGAGAGGGGGAGGTGAAGGTAGACCCGGACCGCCTATGTGGGAACGGCAAAGCCGGAGGGCTCACTGCACATCGGGCACTGTAGTTGCACCGGCTTTGACCTGTCTGTCGGTGGTGAACTTGACGGAGTGTTGCAGTCCACATGTCAGCCCAGGCTGACTATGTCTGGCCTCACAGACCTTATTCCCAGGAGCCATATGGGTCTGTGCATTGGATATGGTGGATACGTGTTGTGTTCACAAGGCTGCACTCCTTAGAACTATCTGCCATGATTGCACATTCTCTCTGGAGCTTCCAAATTGATGCTGGCCCAGGACACAGCACATGTGTGTGTGTGTGTGTATGTGTGTGTGTGTGTGTGTGTGTGTGTGTGTGTGTGTGTGTGTGTGTGTGTTCCTCATGGCTCCTTTGCCTGATATGTTCCCCATATATGTGCAGGCAGTAGGGAAAGGAGGTGAAGATCTCCTGGCTGCCCAGTCAGTCCCTCTGGACACGTGCTGAGGCTTGTGTGAGTGAGCGAGCACGTGGTCCCACAGCTGCTGGAGGAGTGATCACTAGGGGCTGAGGTGACTTTTTGTAGGCCTGAAAATGTCTGTATTTTCTATTCTCCACCTAGGCAGGAGGGAGAGGACCTAGGGGAGAAGAGAGGAGAGGAGGGGGGAGAGACAGCAGCCGGGGGAAGTGAGACCTCGGAGCCTGACGCCCGCTACAGAACAGTCACTGGCTGTCTAGTACCTCAATTGCTTCTAGTATTTTGTCAAAACTTAGTTTTCCTTTTCTGAGGCAAAGGCTCACCACAAGCTTGTGGCAATGTTGCCACCTCAGTGAGTGATGGCGCGACAGACCCATAAGCCACTCCGTCCAACTCTTGCCAAGGATGCTTTTGTGCATTCACTTCACAAGCTGTGTTTCTACCACTCACAGACTCATATTGGCTAGTGTCCCCAAAGTCACATGGCCAAGGATTTACATGACAAAGCCATACATGTAATATGGTCTTTGTGTTCCATCAGGCACAAGCACAGGGGCAGGCTCGGGGGTCGAGACTCCCTCAGCTGCCTGCCTGGGCCCTGGCCTCATGTTGTCTGCCTCTTGGTGCATAATGAAAAAATATCTGCTCTTCTTAGAAGCCCAGACCCCACCCAGAAGGTCCAAAGTGACAGGCTCTGAGCCCCAGCTCAGAGCTTGGCTGCCCCAGAGCCTGCTGGGGAAGTAGGTCCACTGTGCCTACCTTGTAGAGGGCTGACATAGAGGCGGAGCCCACCACCAGGGCTATGCCGATGACGGAGTGACTGTGGAAGCCGTCTGCGTAGGTCATCATGACAATGCCTGCAATGGCGAGGATGGCGGCCACAATCTGCAGGGGGAGGCGGGGTGGAGAGAAACAGTGTCAGGATTGGGAGGGAGGTGCTAGAACGTTCTACTCACGGGGCTCTTCCAGGTGGAGGAAAGTGGTGTTGCAGCCCAGGACTCCTGGGGAGAAGGGACAGAATTGGCTGACGCCTTTCCAAGCTTGGCATGACACAAATCCTGAGGCAGGGGTAGCCAGGGTGCTGGTGAGGCTTTGTCTCTGGCTGCAGCAAGGCTGGTCACTGAGCCGTGACAGATTGGGGATCATATTCTGGGGACAGGTTGCTCACTCGTGGCAAGGTCTGAGGAACAGTACCTGGTCACCATCTGGGAACTACTGAGATCTCTTTCCAGTATTATCTCACAGGGCCTGGGTTTGGTGTTTTCCCTCGTCAGCCGGGATCACACAGCGGGGACAGCAGAGGTTGTCCTCATCTGACACACTAGCAGCAGGGCCTGGCCGCACCACTGTCCATCCAGGGCTACAGACCACATCCTGGCCTGGAAGGGCCCTATCCCTTCTCCTTAGCCGGGTCTCCCCTCTATGGTGTTTTAGCACTTGCAGGTTGTTATGTGGACTCTTGGAGGAGGACGTGCTCTGGTATCCAGAATAAGTGCAGGGTTCCAGCAGAGGCAGCCACAGAGCCCCCAGAACCCCAGGAAACAAGGGGAGGGGAAGATCCCTCAACACTGACCTAAGTGGCACATCCAACAGCTAAGCTGGGCAGGGGAGGGGCAGTGCAGGCTAAGTGTTTCCTAGTGCCTTCTCAATTAGCCTCAAAACAGAAAGTTGTTGTCAGTCACCCCCTTTTAGAGACATAAAGACTTAAGGCTCGGAGAGGTTAAGGCAGCTGGCAGCTTCTCCAGGTCTGTCTGACAGCAAATCTGGGCAAGTATGATTGCCATGGTGTGACAGTCAGCTGGGTGGGAGCTAGGCTCATCGTGAGAACACTGGACCTGCCTGTGAGGGAGATTGGGCTAGTGATGGTAGGGTGACCCACTCTGAGTGTGGTGGCACCATCCTGTGGGCTGGGGGTCTTGGATGGAATAAAAGGGGAGAAAGCGAGCCGAGCACCAGCATCCGTATCTCCCGGCTTCCTGGCTGCAGTGTGAGCAGCTGCCTTGCCATCCTGACTCTGTGCCTTTCCCACCGTGGTGGACTGTGTCCCCTAAAACCTCGAGCCAGAGCAAACCCTTCCTCTGTAAGTTGCATTTGTTGTGTGTTTTGTCTCAGCACGAGGGGTACAACCAAGACAGTGACTTCTTGGGGGGGTCCCAGCACTGGTCCTGATCTCTAGGGACCTCGCTGTGGGGTGCCTGTTCTCTGAGCTTCAGTGGTCCCTTTGGAAGGCAAGTTGTCAGGCAGAAGTGTATGGACAGCTTCCCACTTCATTCTCAGGACCCTTCAGTCAGAAGCTCAGAGGCCAAGCATTCCCTCCCCACCCCCCGCCTGTGAGTCCATGGAGTGTGATGTGGAAGAGCCACATGCTCCACACACTAAGACACGGGTGTGGGTGGAGGTGGGTGTTGTTTTGTTTTTAGTGTGAAAGCATTCCCTGCCTATTTTCTGTGCTACAGTGAACCCTCCTCAGACTCTGTCAAATTTGTCCTGTAGATTGACAAGTTCTGTGTACAAGTTTTTAATGGAGGGCACCGGACAGTGACCTCTCTTCTCTGTCCACTTTAAAGATTGGGCAAGCTGAGATTCAGACACTGGTATTCTGCTCACAGACCCACAGAACCTTCACCTGCTCCCAGGCTGAACATTTGGCCACCATGCAAGAACCTCTGGCTCAGGGCATACATGAAAATGCTTGGAGTAGAGACAAGGACAGCTTGAGTGGTGTTTAAACAGCTTGGCAACAGCCTGCCTACTGACACCAGGAGTTACCAGGGTCTCCATGGTGTTCTAGAGACACATTTCCTTATTTTTGGACCTGTCCACTTCACCTAAAACTGCAGGTGCCCCTTCCCATCCCCAAGAAGTTGTAACTGGGTGACTGAAGCAACTGTTGTTGTAATCACACAGTTTGCTGCTCCCCCTCCTTGACCCCCCCCCCCCGACATGGAGGAGCCTTGGTCATGTCCTTCAAGCCTATGAAGCTGGCATTAACTCCCTCAGCCCCAGGCTGGAAACTGTATTAGCTCTTAAGTCTTTGGAAAGTCCCCAGTGGAAGTCGCTGCCTGCCTCTGACTACCTGAATGTTGAGTAATTTCTGCAGTTAGCCATGACCGTGGGCTTATTTCTCCAACTGTCTATGGTTAGGTCCCACAGATCCCATGAGCTGCCTGAGCTCTGCACTGGGAAGGCATTCAGGTCTAATGGAGAGCGCGCCTGCGCAGTGGTGTCTGCGTATCACAGCATCCGGTCACCCATGCCGGCCCCATGGCCTCTCCCTGCATCACCCACTGAGTTCTGAAAGCCTCAGCACAAAGCTGCAGTGTGCAGTGGGCAGCAGAGAACACTTTAGTCAGAGGCTGACACTTGCAGGCTGTGCTGGGAAGCCTCCTGTCTATCCACAGACAGTGGTCACAAATCTTAAACACCTTTTTGTTCTGTGGGTCAGCTGAGAAGTTCAAGTTTGTCCACACCCCCATCGCTCAACCCCAGACCATCCTGTCTTCTCTGCAGCATGCACTATTGACCTTGAAGAGTCTCTTCAACACAACAAAAATGTGTTCTGTATATCTGCTTCATGCCCCAAAGGGCTACAGAGTCTCTTGGTTCTTTGACCCCTACGTAAAGCTCGGAAAGGTGTAACCAGGGGTCAGTGTCACCCGCACACCGGAGTCTGGGTAAAGCACCTGCAGTCCTTCCCGAGATGCGTTCGATCCTAATTTGCTGAAGGCTTTTCTGGGTGGCAGCCCAGGGCGTGAGTTTTTATTCCAAAATTAACACTGAGTCTCAAAACAAACTCCCTCTGGCTGCTGTAAGCTAAAAATACGAACCAGCAGTTGACTCATGTCCCCACTGCTGTTTGTATAACTCAGGTGGGCGTAAGCCCAGCCTTAAGGTGATGTCACTATTCCAGGACAATGAAGCAAGGACAGAAACAGAAGACCTGGAACCTGCCTCCTGATGGCTGCCAGCCTGGTTAGCTCGAGTGGGGCTACCCTGTGCTAGTCCTGAGCATGCAGGGGGAAGGAGGAAATTCTTAGCTGTGCGCCAGTGACCAGTGTTCTGCCCTACTATGTGACAAGGGCATGAACAGTAGAGGGGGTCCCTAGCCACCAGAGGGAGCAGATCAGAAGCCACCAGGATTCCGTTCTTGATAGGTGGCGGCACCTATTTCCTCTCCCTGGATCTATCCGTGTTCCCGCTGGATTTTGACAGCGCATTTACCATGCTCCACACGACTATTAGGAAACGTGGCTAGCTTTAAATTTACCATGACTCCCCCCTGGAACATTCCAGTCCACACAAGGAATGTCATAGTATTTGCCCTCGATCTGTAGTTTGAAGTGAACCCCCTCCCCAACCCCTGCCTGTACCATTCCCCAGCTCTAACTTAGCACTTTTGTTTCTGGCCACACTATCCAGGTAAGGCCCCACACGCCTCCCGTGCATGCACACCCAAGGATTCCTCGGGATTTCAGACGCATCCCAACCCAAGAGTCAGAATAACATGGGCACAGCCACGCCGAACGCTGCAGATTGGAAGGTTGTGTTGTCGTGGGGCAGGAAGAGAGCAGTGACAAGGACATCACCGCTCTCTGGCTGACTCCCTGCTTTGGCTGCTTGGCGCAAACTTCAGGAAATGCTCACGTGCATGACGGGGATGAGAGGTGCTCTCACGGACGCCTGTCTAGCAAGGCCGGCAAGCAAGAAGGTCTGCAAACCACAGCAAGAACGGAGTGCTGCTGAGAGACAGAAGGCTGCAGTGGATGCTTGCAGTCTAGCACGCGGAGGCAAGTCAGCCAAGGGCGCAGGTTCTTGTTGGCATGACTGAGAGAGGCAGGAAGACAGGTAACAGAACTTACCCGCACTCCCATGAATCTGTCCCTGAGCACGATCCATGACAGCAAGAACACAAAGGCCTTGTTGCAGCAAAAGAGAGCAGAGGCGTCGGTAGCATTTATCTTCTTTATTGCGTGTAGGTACAGGTAGTTTGTGAGAGTCCAAAGAACACCAAAGGGTGCTGCCTTGGTAAAGAACACTTTCAAGGTCAAGCCGTTGTCTCCAAAAAACCGGCAGCACTCCCTAAACCGGGGGAGAGAGAGAGAGGCTGTGTTAGCATCCTGGGTTCGCACAGACCACGGCTAGCCCTCTACTATGTACACTAATAAGTGAAAGAAAATATAACAGGGCTGGGGATATGGTCCAGTCGCTAGAGTGTTTGCCTAGCATGCAAGAAGCCCTGGGCTCCGTCCCCAGCACTGCGGAAACCAGGCCTGCAGGCACGAGCCCGCAATTCCAGCATTTGGGAGGTGGAGGCAGGAGGATCAGAAATTCAAGGGTCACCTTCAACTACACAGAGAGTTTGAAGCCAACCTGGGCCACATGCAATCCCGCCTCAAAAGAAGAGCAGACACAGAAGGCATAAGAGGACAGGGTCTCTTACTTACTATTATTTTTGTCATTATTTGATGTATATGTGTATGTCTCTTGTATGCTTGGTGTGCAGGTCATGAGAGGATGTTAGATTCCCTGGAGCTGGGGTGAGAGGTGGCTGTGACCTGTTGCTCGCCCAGTAACCTGATATCACAGGCTGCTTGTCCCTTTTGCTTCCTCCAAGTAGTTTGGAGCTGATGGGGGTCATGGCAGGTGTGCTGGGATTATCTGACCTAAGTCCACGGTGGCCAACTGAGCGGTAGCTCTGTAGCTTCCAAGTGGAAGAAGAAAGTCACTGCCAGGGGCATCTGACCCATGGCCCATGACCCATGACCCCATGGCTCAACATAGAATTGTAAACTTACTGAAACACTAAGATGGGTTTCAAGTGTGGGTTTCAAGTGTGAACACTGTGGGTGACAATGTCATATCACAATGTCTAAAGGATAGAAAAACCTATGTGGGCTAGACTATTAGTTAATTAATTAACTGATTAATTAATTTACTTATTTACAATGGGAAAGGTGGTGAATAAGAGTGGAGAGCTTGCCTTTGTGGTCAGGCAGGGATATGCACTTACAAAAGATTTGTTTGACTGTATGTATGTGTGCGTGCCTCTGTGTAGATTTCTGCACACATGTGGGCATACGCCCATGGAGTCCAGAAAAGGGTGTCAGATCCTGAGAAGCCAGGTTACAGGCAGCTGTGAGCTGCGTTCTATGGTTGCTAGGAACTGAACTTGGGTCCTTTGCAGATGCAGCAAATGCTCGTGACTACTGAGCCATCTCTCCAGCCCCAGGGTGGGAAGTTTTTCAGCACATTACTGCATTCTGGCTCTGACACAAACTGTCTGAACAACCTGCACATCTTCTCCCTACTTTATTCTACAGTGTGGAAGCTTATGTCTCCCTTTCGCTAAGCCTCCCCGGAACAGAAGAGGCAGGCGCACCCAGGAGGAGGTCAGGATCTTATCAGACGGTGCCTTTCAGATCATTTTAGGTTCCCCAAGGAGAGCTCATTGCTCTCTTTAAAATGTTTAAGAAGAGCAAAGCCTGCCTTTCAGAGTCAGTGGAAGAAGCAATGGAGGGGTGGAGGCCTGGGGGCAGTAACAGAGCCTGCGGGGAGGGGTTGCCCAGCCTTGGATGGCTGTGGATGCAGAACCAGAAGATCCTGGTGAGGAGAAGAATGGCTGAGCAGGTGCTCTCCCCAGAAGTCCCTGTCCAGGCTTACAGATGTGACACAGCTCAGTGGCAGCTGGCATGTGACTTAGAAGTAGATTCAGGCCTTATTAATCCTCACAGAGCTGAAGAAAAGACATCACTAGCCAAATACCACACTACACTAGAGTAGTGTGCCTGGGATCACATGGTATTAAAATACAGCAACAAGAGAAAATTAAAACCAGGAGCCAAAGGGGATCTGGCAATATTTTGAACTTAATTTTGTTATTTGTTCTACTGACTGATCTAAAATTAGTCAAGTATGAGGGAGTCATGGAAGAAACAGAAAAATTACTAGAGAGGGCCGGGGGTCTGCAAGGTGGGATGTACTCTCAATTTTCTTAGCAAATATATTTTATTACAAACTTAGTAACTGAGAATACCTCACTTATAACCTGACTAACCTAAACAATAGGAAAAGGAGATTAAAAAATACAATAATGAAATCATAAGGATATCAACTCCGAGGAACAATTCTCCTGGTGTAACCAGCAGGATTTCTTCTGCTGGAACCTGGAGCAAGCAGAACTTGGAACTTCAGCCACAGCCCAGAGCCCCAAAGCCTTCCCTCGAGCGGTTCTCTCTAGGAGTGGCTCGAAGTGCAGTGATGAACAGCCAAAACTATCCCAAGTCTCCAAAGGCCCCGCCTCCTGTTTTTGGCACATACTTATACCTCCTCTCAGCATTTGTTCAAGGATGTTTTTCAGCTGGTTAATAACCGATCTCCCCCACATGGTGGTTCAACTTCTAAGGGCAAAAACATCACCTGCTCTCTCACAAGTCTTTTTCTTATCCCCCACTTGTGATCTAAACAAAAAACATGTTTATCTCTCTTTTAGTAGGAAGGATAGAATAGCACTTCCTGTTTGAAGGGGATGACACAGTTTTGCCACCTAAGTCTGGGAGCCCTCCATAGCTTCTCAACAAGCCAGGACCAGGCAGGATGTTCCCGTTCCCAAACACTTCCTATAAATTGGTCAAAGGCATGACTTCCACTCTAGTGGGATGGCTGCACATTGCCCCTCTACCTCAGGGGCTAGTGTTTGCTGTGAGATGTTTTGACAGCATTTCAGCTGCACTGTCTGTGGTGTTTTCTCAAACTCCCATGAGCCCCTACAGGAAGGATGACAACTTCCTTCATGTCTGTTGTGCCTGCTGTCACACACTTCCGTGAGTATGCCAGCAGGGTCACAGGTTTTGTCCTGATGTGACTACTGACTTATTTTCTGTACTCTGTAAGGGACCGGCATGTGTTACAGCAAATCTCAAGGGTCCCTTGCAGGTCTGCTTTCAGTAGTGATATCTGGGGAGGCTGAGGAGTCCTGAGGAGGTGGGACTGGCTGGTCACATGGGTGGGCCTTTGAAAGCCACGCCCAGGCCCTGGTTCCTGCCTCACTCTCTGCTTCCTAATCCATCAAGATGAGAGTCTCAGGTTCTGCCATGCCTGCTCACCATGATGCACTGAGACCTTCTGCAACAGTGGGCCGAGATGTCCCTGTCAGATAAGTGCAGTCAACACAGCAAGGAAGATGTCCCTGTCAGATAGCACGGTCAACGCAGCAAGAAAGACATCCCTGTCAGACAATGCGGTCAATGCAACAAGGAAGTAACTAAAGCAGGCTGCTAGAAGGTCTCCACACCCCGCTGGTCTGGCTGTTATAAAGCATGATTCATACTGTGGCACAGGCCATCCAAAGCCAGCTGAACAGCTGACATCCTCTCTACAAATCTGTTTGGCTTCTTCAAAGCCTGACAGTAGTGGAAAAGTGAAGGAAGGAAGGAAGGAAGGAAGGAAGGATGGAAGGATGGAAGGAAGGAAGTAAGGGTATAGACATGGAAGCATGTTTCAAGACTGACTTCCCAAGCTGCTGAGAAGTGGTGGCTGAGTGGATCTCTTACCCAGGAAGTACAAGGGATCCAGGCCCATGGGCCTACGGAGCAAGCATGGACTCAGATCTCATGGCCAGAAAAGGACTGGTCAGCTCGGGAACCATGGTTTTCATGAGACCAAGGAGGCTGGCTGCTGCCAGGCTGGTGAGCCTCGCACAGGTATAAGACCAAGGACTGAGCACTAATACATGCTAGGCTGCTCACCTGTGCATGCCTTTGGCTGCAAGGGGACCCAGGAGAGCTGGGGGTGGGGCAGAGGTTCCCTTCTGCCACAGACTCCTTTTGGTTTACAGTGAGTGCTCTTTTGATGGCCATGGCCATCCTTCGTCCCTCCCACTCACTGATGCTCTGTTCCAGAGGAAGGCTGGAGGATGGCAGGCTGCTCTCCAGTGCACCCAAGTCCTTTCATGTCCCACTAGCCGAGTCAGAGGCTCGCCATCATCATCGACACACATCTGTGTATGGCCCTGGCTGTGCCAACTGCCGTGAGTGTGTCAACCACTGAGTTCAGCTCAGTATTTCATGAACCAATGAAATATAAGCAATACAAGGGTGTATGTGTGTGGCCTGGAACAGATGATTAAACTCCTGTCAGGGATTCCTGTACTTGTTACTCCAAAGGAGGCCCACCTGGGATAACAGTGGGGGTATCAAGGTGGACATTTGATTCGATTAGGTGAGCACTCAAGAAGCATTCTTATACTTCCAAGGCCCCAAAGGGTAACTTCTTAAAAGAAAAGCAAAATTAAATGTGTGTGTTTGCGTGTGTGGGTGTGTGGGTGTGTGCACGCATGGACACGTGTGGGTGCACGCACGTGATGTACACATAGGCCAGAAGAGGGCACTGGATCCTCTAGAGCTGCAGCTTCAAATAGCCCTGAGTTTCCTGACATGGGTGGTGGGAGCTGACCTCTGACCTCTGTAGGAGGCCTCCCTCAAGCTCACCCCACAGCTCCCAGAGCAAACTCCTTAAACTAAACAAGCCTTTCATTCTAAATTAAGAAACTTTCATTTCTTCTGTAATTTTTTTCTGCATATCTTCCATGTCTCTTTCTTGGGCTCCTTTTAATTTAATATTGGGGATTCCTGTTTTTTTTTTTTTTTTTTTTTTTTTAATCTGTTTTTATCTTTTGTCCTCTTGATTTTATTTTATGGACAATTATCTTGAGTTTCAACTCTCTTATCAAAAATGTAATATTATTTATTTTATTTTTAATCTTCAAGAGAAGTCTCAGGTCACTCATGTAGTGCAGTTAGAGAGATAAGACTGACCCCTTCAGTGGGAAGGACTGCAAGTCTAAATACAATGACACGTTAGGCAGCCCATTAGCACAGTATAAAGATGCCGAGGAAATCCTGCCCAGCAAAGAGAGGTGGGCTGACTGAAAGAGGCACCACAAAAGACACAGATTCTTGACTGAGCCTGGAATGATTCACCGAGGTGGGTGAGCACATAAGAAAATAAAGTGTCCCTATGAAACATGAACACATGGTTGTGGAAAAAAGAAAGTAATCTTGGAAGTTAAATAGAAGACAGACAAATTTAAAAGTAAATAGAAGGATTGCAATATAAATAATCTTCCATACAATGAGGGAAATAAAAACAAGACATAAATCAGAAATCCTGGTATTAAACCAAAGAAGAAGAAACAGCAAAATGACATAACAAGTGGACGAGAAAGCCCCTGAGACCCAGAAGAGACAGACATAGCTCCACAGCACGGCAGCCCACCAAGCTCCAGCAACAGCTCAGAACTACAAGACACACATTTCTGGAGTCAAGGCATAAAGACATAATTTTAGATTTCCCAAGAGAAAGCTTGGCATGGTGGGCACACTGATATGATAGTACTTGAGGGACAGAGACAGGAGGCTGGTGAATGTGAGGTCTGCGTGGGTTACAAAGTGAGAACCCATCCCAAGAAAACAAACAAACGGGGGGGGGGGGGGGGGAATAGGTCATGGGCCAGGAAAGCATAGTAGGACCAGGCATCTCAACAAAACCCAAGGCTCGACAATTGGAGGCTTTAAATGCTGAGGAACCATTGTTCTAGCCTTTGCCATGTAGCCAGCCACAGACTCAATGTGAAGACAGAATAAAGATGTCTTTCACAACACAGTACTTGGCAACTTTACCTCCCGAGTCCCTATAGAGAAGACATGGCATCAACAGCAAGGGTAAACTGAGGAAGCAGCAGCTATAACAGGGGCGGCAGCAGCAGTCAGGCAGCAGGCAACAGCAGTGGCAAGTGGAGGAGGCAGCAGCAGGAGGCAGCAGGAGGCAGCAGGGAGGGGCAGGGGCAGCAGGCACCAGGCAGGGGCAGCAGCAGCAGGCAGGGGCAGCAGCAGCAGGCAGGGGCAGCAACAGCAGCAGCAGCAGGCAGGGGCAGCAAGCAGCAGGCAGGGGCAGCAGCAGCAGCAGCAGCAACAACAGCAGCAGAAGGTAGGGGAGGCAGGTAGGAGCAGCAGCAGGCAACAGTCAGCAGTCAGCAGCAGCAGCAGCAGCAGCAAGTGGAGGAGGCAGCAGCAGGAGGCAGCAGGGAGGGGCAGGGGCAGCAGGCACCAGGCAGGGGCAGCAGCAGCAGGCAGGGGCAGCAGCAGCAGAAGGTAGGGGAGGCAGGTAGGAGCAGCAGCAGCAGCAGCAGCAGCAGCAGCAGCAGCAGCAGGCAGGGCAGCAACAGCAGGCAGGGGCAGCAGCAGCAGGCAGGGGCAGCAACAGCAGGCAGGGGCAGCAGCAGCAGGCAGGGCAGCAGCAGCAGAAGGTAGGGGAGGCAGGTAGGAGCAGCAGCAGCCACAGCAGCAGTGGTGGTGGTGGTGGTAGCAGCAGGTAGAAGAGTGGTTAGCATCTGCTTGTGGGATGCCCCTCTGGGAGGGAGGCCTTGGGCAGTCTTTCTAATCAAGGAAGATTATGGAAAATCACCGTTTGTTTCTGAGACGCTGTTGGAAAGACAGCAACAGGTAAATGAATATCAAGACAAATCAGGGCTTTTGTTTGTTTGTTTTTAAGGCAAACATTTCTGTAGGAGAAACGAGGGGCTGTTTGTGAAGGGATGCAGTCAGCAGACGGCCTTAGCGTGCTCAGGGTAATAAACACTTAGCCCCACATTGGAAACCATTATTTTGGAGGGAAGGGGACTAAGGGAAGCGGGATGTTGTAGCACAGAAGCCAGGCTCAAAGAACTTCGCTCAGCCTGTTTAGCCAAGTGCCAGGGAGAGGTGGGGGCGGGGGAGGCAGGGGAGGAGCGGGGTGCGGTGGGGGGTTTGGAGTAAGCAAGAACAGGACGTGCTACTGCACCATTTCCTTCACTACTCTTTTCGTTTGCAAAAGCATGAAAATGCACGCATTGAAAATAAAAATTAATAGTTAAACAAGGTCTTCAAAAACTTCAGAGACCTATAGAATATGGCATTTAAAGATGTTTTTATTATTCTAAAGATTCTTTGACAAGAAGATAAGTTAACTCCTGGCAACACTCAGCCTGCCTCAAAGAAAGAGGAGGATGAGCATCAAAGAACCTCCTTATGGAGATGGCTTCAAATGTGGCAAACAAGCCACTGGGCAAAATGTCATTTCTGCCACAGACAGAATTCTGGCTAAAAATGGGCAAGCATGGATGTAGGCAGAGTCGACGGCCAAAGTCTGCCAAGACAGGGTAAGCAAGTCCTCAATAGTTCCTGCCTCGCAAATATGTCTGTCTGATATACTGGGCCAGAAGGCTGAAGAAGATGCTCCGACATTATAGAGAGTGTTGGGTGACTGTTCAGGCAGCAAACTGTCTCAGCCATTTTTTTGTTTTGGAAGCTTCTAACCTGCACTCCGGGTTCACTCAAGTATTTATGTTTTATTCCTTCTCAAATCTCTGATGGGGTTGAAGACCAGATAGTTTAGTCTTTCAATTAAGCTTAATAGGTTAGGGATTAAGATGTTTTTAGATCAAGATAGATGTTTCAAGTTA